>NW_027040884.1:0-155358 GCF_037179485.1 Ochlerotatus camptorhynchus
TAGGATTAAGGTACGGGACACCCACCCCAACCCAGCGTAGTAAAGAGGATGGAAGCAGAGTTCATCAAGGATAGCATCAGACGGCTATATAGCAAACTGGACATGAAGGTTTTGGAATGTTATTATGTACATCTCAAATTGGCCAAGGAGTATCCAATTAAATTCCAGGAGTTTCTGTCTAGGGCCAAGGTAGCAGAGGAGTGCGAATCGGATAGGAAGCGGAGCTGCAGGATAGGAAGCTAAACAGACTACGGCAGGAGTCTCAACGGAGACGGACGACACACCGAACGGGTGAGCAGATCCCATCAACCATCACCACGACGCCGAGGGTTCACTCCATTGATGGGTTGGTTGTCAACCGATCGACGACCGCATTCACGGAAGAACAATTGACATACCTCAACAAGGGGCTAGGATACGCGGTTACAACCAAGCCAGACGTGGAGCAGATCATCATTGACGTAGAAACAGCGATTACAAAGACGCTTCCATCAACATCACAGAATACGGTTAGGACTATCACATCGAACATAATCAAGGACGGACAGGACGGACGCGCCAACGAAAAAGAAATTCGGATTGTAAAGGAGCTAAAAAGTAAAGCAGTATACTACGTAAAGGCAGACAAGGGAAACGCGGTCGTTATCATGGACAAGGACGATTACGATAATCAAATGACAACGAAGATTAACAACGGACCGTATAGACAGCTTCGAGTAGACCCCTTACAGAACATAGTGAAACGCGTGGAGAAAGCACTGAAGGAGTGCAAATCGATATTAGGAGATGGAGCAGGTCGTATACGGGAACCCAATCCCATTCTACCCAGGATCAAAGGTCTTCCCAAAGTCCACAAACCAGGAAATGAAATGCGAGAGATCGTGTCTGCAGTTGGTTCCCCCACCCACAAACTAGCGAAGTGGCTAGTCAAAGAGTTCCAGAGTATGCCGAATCAGTTCCAGAGTAAAGCAGTTAGTAACACCCAGGAGTTCACCCAGCAACTACAATCTTCAGGAGACATCAACGAGGACGAGATTATGGTATCTTTCGACGTCACAGCTCTTTTTCCCAGCGTACCGGTCAAGGAAGCGATCAACCATTTGGAGGACTGGCTATTAACACAACGAGAGGATGCAGCATGGAGAAACAAGGTTCGGACGTACCTTAAGCTGACCCGCCTTTGTATGGAAGAGAACTACTTCTCTTTCCGAGGTAACTTCTACAAGCAGACGAAAGGAGCCCCAATGGGAAACCCCCTATCCCCCTTCTTGTGTGAACTTTTCATGGCCAACTTGGAGACAATCCTGAAGGAGAAAGGACTATTACCAAACCGTTGGTGGAGGTTTGTTGACGATATCTTCAGCGTAGTTAAACGGGAAGCCCTTCCACAAATTTTAGATGAGATCAACAGAATTCATAAGGATATCAAATTCACTCACGAGGTAGAAAAAGACGGGAAACTCGCATTTCTCGATCTTCTAGTCATCAGGGAATCGTCATCATCTTCCTCGCTTGAATACGAAATTTACAGGAAACCAACAAGCACCAAAAGAGTTATCCCCTATACTTCCAACCATTCGTTCCAGCAGAAAATGGCCGCCTTTCACCACATGATTCACCGAATGCAGACTCTTCCACTCAGCGATACAGGAAAGGTTAAGGAATTACAGTACATCTTCGAAACAGCAAGACTCAACGGATACAAGGAGACCACAATCCAGGCAATCATCGATAAAAAAGCGAGAATTCTACAAAGGAGATTATTTACAACCCTCACCACAGCACCTGAACCATTGAAACGAGTGTCCGTTCCATTTGATCAAGATATTACTTGTAAACTAAGACCACAGTTAAAACAATTCGGATTAGATTTAGTTTTCACCAGTAGACATAACCAGTTGAAATCATTGTTAGGATCCACTAAAGACCCAGTTAATGTTTTAGGTAAAGCAGGTGTATATAAAATAAGCTGTAATCATTGTAACAAAGTATATGTAGGACAAACCAAGAGAACTTTAGCAACTAGATTTAAAGAACATATAGCGGAGGTTAATAAGGCCAAAAAGCAAGAAGAAAAGGGCCTAACATATGATTTCAAATCAAAGGTTGCAGAACACATATTCACAGAGGACCACCAACTATCGACGGAGGACATAACGATTTTACGAACCGTATCTACACCATGGAAATTGGATGTTGCAGAAAGCCTCGAGATCAACAAACAACGTAATTCAACTTTACTCAACAGGGATCAAGGAAACGGACACACATGGCTTTTCAAGTTACTACCTAGGACACATCAACGAGTAAGCAGCGGAGTACCTGTTCCTATAGAAAATTAAATTTAAGTTTACCTAGTTTCTAAGTGAAAATGTACCTGTGTTAATATATATTCGGTAAATGCGATGTTTTTCTTCAGTCGAGTATTAGTACAAGACACTGAAGAAGTCTGCACATTGTAGACGAAATACGCGTATCTGTCAAGGATAAGCAAATAAAGTAGTGGAATTAAATGGAAAATACTAATCCTTCTCTCTCTCATTATACAGGTATTCCACTAAGACGCCCACATTCATCAGGAAAAATAACTTTTTGCATAGAAGTCGAATCAATTTACGACCTTCCATAAAATAAAAAATTACCATACTCGAATGATAACCCATATGATAGAATGATTCCACAAATTGTTCGGATGACACCCTGAACCATACACATTCTATTAGGGTTGGTCTGCATATAAAAGAGCAAAAAAAAAGGTGTGCTGTTTTATTTAAGCATTCCGCTAACAACCCAATTTCATTACTTTATTGTTCTGCATAGTTTTTCCGATCTAAGGTTTGAAAAATTTGAGCAATTTTGGATTTTTTGACAAGCAACTGAATAGTGTTACTCATTTTCAGTTGTTGATAACCTTAAAACAGATCGAAAGATCAGGGGGTTGTAATCCGTCATATAAACTTGAATCACCCTACTCAACATAGAAACAGATCAACTTTTTAAACTATTTTAGGAGATGTCAGCTCATATTTCAGTTAAGTTTTTTGCCGTAAATGTAAAAAAAAAACAAACTTCCACTCAACTTCACGAAAAATCAGTAGAATAACCCTCTTTTTTATGTTACCTTCATTGGTTTTCCATCGATCTTGTTTTCTGTACTGAGTACGAATGCTACTGAAGCCAGAGAGGCAGCTCCCACACTTGGACTCTACCTATCGACCCATCAACTCATGAACCGGGGACCAACGGCTTTACTTCCCTTCCGAAGTTGAATAACCCCTATCAAATAGAATAAATACTAGACTGTCCATAAAAGCATACCTATCAGAAAAAACGCTATTGAAAATTTTATTTCTCCGTAGGCTCTTATGGATGGGACAACCTAGTTTTGGCGTTTTCCGCGAAATTTTCTGAACAAAACATGTAACGTCACAGTGTAAAATGCAGGTAGTTTACAATCGATTCTAATGGATAACTTATTTCCATATCCATATGAGACTGTTATGCTTTTATGGGCAGTAGGGGTGTTCACAAAGCACATCGTAAACATTTACACTACCGTAACATTACCAGAGCCTATTTAAGTGTACTATGTTAATAGGTTCTCCTAATCCATGTGAAAAAAAATCTAATCAAACAGCAGATCGAATAACTGCGGTCACAGAAAAATAATGTGTGAGAATCCATGTGTGGGGATTGCGGTTTTCTCTCTTCATGCCTGTTACTTTTTCTACGCTGGTAACAGGTAACGTCTGTTTTGATAAAACTTAGAAGAAAATGCACTCCCCGTTAACACTCAGGTGATACTGAGATTAGCACAACACTTAGCAGATACTGTACATATAAGTGCCTAACGAATACATGCTACAATTTTGTGCTCTGAGAGACGTCCCGGATTTATTTTAAGACACAAAGCGACCAGTGAATTACCTAAATGATCTACCTACTGATTTAGAATTCTGCTCATAATCGTATATAGGTCCGATCTTTGCTTAATTTCCTATTCATATGGGACAGCTATGCTATTATCGGCAGAATAGGTTTCCATCTTTCAAGTATGAAACATATGTTTCAACTCAGAAGCATAGACGAACAGCTAAGCTATTCTATGCTACTGTTCGACCTTGTTGCAGTTTACGAATTACTCTACGGAAGTCGGATAAAAACAGTAATATAAGTATCAAAAAATAGTGACTCACCACCGACGTCTGACTGAGAGCCATTATTTGGATAGACGCTTACTTCTGGTGCTCCAAATAGTGTCGTCTGCCGTCCAGAACGGCAGAGAAGTTCCGCAGAATGAAGTGCGGCGACTAGATTGTTCCTTTTAGTGGCCTTCACGGAAGTTGACCTGCTACTTTCGGGAACGGCTAAATGCTACCGTCTGTCAATATGGTTTTACGGCCGTTCGTTTCCCGATTTTAAGCTGATTTAAGATGATTCCGTGAAATACTGATAGAATGGTTTTTTGACTTGCCAACTGAACGGAACTATGAGCAGAGGTATACAGTGGGAAGAAACGTAGCGAGACGAAAGATGGAAAATATTCACACAAGAGATTTTTCACTTCGTAACTTCTCCGGAGTCAGCGGATGGGATATAGTTAAGATTCACTTTTTTTTATAATTTTTTTTTCCTGAAATTAATATTTTCGCGAAACACATACGCGCAGCGAGACGAGCCGATGGAGAATCGCAAGTGCTGTGATCAATGTGATTGATGAGGCAGCAGGAAACAAGTCAGCTCTTTCATTATCACAACGTTCTTATGCATAATCTAGTGTGACGTAACATTGAATCATGCGTAAGAACGAAAGAGTCGACTACATTCCTTCTGCCGCACCTATAGTAACGCACACGGCTCCCGCACTGACTATTTCTTACTTTCTCACTCTAATCAAAATTTCCTTCGATGAGTGAGAAAACAGCACCCCGTCAATGCGAGCGAGAACGCGAGTTGCCAGATCATTGCACACAAAACCAACTTGAATTAATTCAAAACAAAAATACTAGCGAACCTGGCGGTGAGGAGCGGAAGGTGGACTAGAATTCTATTACAGAGAACCACATTATTTTAATTAATTTCTTCGGAGAAAGTCGTCTGTAACTTCGTTTGTGCTTATAAAACACCTGAGTTGATCAAACGTTGAATAATAGCTTCCAGAGTTGAACAAGAATGTAGTTGTATTGCCTTTTTGGTTAAACGCTTCAAAAGCTGCTTGGAGCACTCTTAAATGATTGTTTACGTTCGGTTAAACTGTTTGACAGGAGCCATATAGGATGTGGAATAAACGCATCAAAACAAACCATTGGGAGCTCTTATACAACACCTGAGTTGATCAAACGTTGAATAATAGCTTCCAGAGTTGTACAAGAATGTAGTTGTATTGCCATTTGATTAAAAGCTTCAAAAACTGCTTGGAGCACTCTTAAATGATTGTTTACGTTCGGTTAAACTGTTTGACAGGAGCTTCTATAGGATGTGTAATAAACGCATCAAAACAAACCATTGGGAGCTCTTATACAACACCTGAGTTGATCAAACGTTGAATAATAGCTTCCAGAGTTGTACAAGAATGTAGTTGTATTGCCTTTTTGGTTAAACGCTTCAAAAGCTGCTTGGAGCACTCTTAAATGATTGTTTACGTTCGGTTAAACTGTTTGACAGGAGCTTCTATAGGATGTGTAATAAACGCATCAAAACAAACCATTGGGAGCTCTTATACAACACCTGAGTTGATCAAACGTTGAATAATAGCTTCCAGAGTTGTACAAGAATGTAGTTGTATTGCCATTTGGTTAAAAGCTTCAAAAACTGCTTGGAGCACTCTTAAATGATTGTTTACGTTCGGTTAAACTGTTTGACAAGAGCTATATAGAACGTGACATAAACGCATCAAAACAAACCATTGGGAGCTCTTATACAACACCTGAGTTGATCAAACGTTGAATAATAGCTTCCAGAGTTGTACAAGAATGTAGTTGTATTGCCTTTTTGGTTAAAAGCTTCAAAAGCTGCTTGGAGCACTCTTAAATGATTGTTTACGTTCGACCAACCACAATTTTGTTTCTTAAAATTAGCACAAGTGATAGGCACGTTTATATGACCATAAGGCAATGATTATTCGACTGCAAGAGAAGTCACTCAAGATGAGCTTCATATACTTCTCTCATATGATCAAAATATGTATTCAAGAATAGAGCAGATGGAAACAGAAGCGGCTGGCAATCCGGGATCATGAGTTCGAATCTTGCTTCGAGAAACCCTCGGTGGAGTAGAGGTAATAGTACGTTCAGACTACCGAGTTATAACATGTTATAGCGCTATCTTGATGGTGGTTTCTGTGTTGCAATTATTTGACAACCGTTATAACATGTTATAACTCTTCAGTCTGGCCAGCGTTTTAATTATATATATAGGTGTTTATTAATAAATGCAAACATTAATTTAAGACATAGGGGAAATGTAGGTAATGTTGGCCTACATGTCCCTAATTTGGGCCCATCGCTAAAAGTCTGCTATTTATCAAATTTATCTAAATGAACGCGTCATTAGGACGGTACTAATGGATATTTTTGGTCGCTATTGAAAATTTAGTCGATTGCTGAATTTATGTACGGGCCCAAATTAGGGACATGTAGACCGACATTACCTACATTTCCCCTATATCATATAATCAACGATAACATTTCTAGATAAATTCTCTCAATTAATTATTAGGGAGATTAATCGAAAGAATATCAATCAAAGATTAAACCGATGCTAGTTACTACTTCCTCCATGATCACAGAATGTGTATTATGGCATAATTACATATTTTTTCAATGTGCACAAATAAATTAAATTAATAAAAACTGTACAAGCAATTATTTTGGCGTACCACAACAATTGTTAAATTAATTTTAATCTGTGAATATTGTGAGTACCTACACAACGGTTATTAAGGAGTCATTAAAAAGTGCTATAAACGCTTTTCACCGCTTGCTGTACAATGATTATTTAGGAGTCATAAAAGAGTGCAACAAACGCCTCTCAGGTTTACTCTCTACTAAATTTCAAAGCAGCTGTCAAGAAGTGTCTACAAACGTTGTATAAGAGCTTTCACCAAAATAATAAAGCTTGAGTTTAAATATGTATCTATAAACGTTGTATAAAAGTTGCTTCTATCCGGTTGTTAAGGAGTCATTGAAAAGTGCTATAAACGCTTTTCACCGCTTGCTGTACAATGATTATTTAGGAGTCATAAAAGAGTGCAACAAACGCCTCTCAGGTTTACTCTCTACTAAATTTCAAAGCAGCTGTCAAGAAGTGTCTACAAACGTTGTATAAGAGCTTTCACCAAAATAATAAAGCTTGAGTTTAAATATGTATCTATAAACGTTGTATAAAAGTTGCTTCTACTCCTATACCGTTTAGACATATAATGCTGTAGTTGAACAGGTTCTCCAAACCAGTGTAAACAAGAGTTTTACAGAAGTTGTAATAAACAAATTGTACAGTTATTATTCAGCATGCAGTTGAATAAAATCACAATGGAAGCGTTTCTTCAACAAGAAATTGATTTTGGGCAAACGTTTTACTGAATACGTTAGACAACACCTTTGTGTTGCAGTTGTATAGGTTCTCCAAACGAGTGTAAACAAGGGTTTTATAAAAGTTGTGGTGAACACATTGTGCAATTATTATTCAACATGCAGCTGAACAAAATCAAAACGAAAGCGTTTCTTCAACTGGAAATTGTTACTTGGGTAGTCAAGTAGTGAGCCAATTTAAAATCGTTAGTTTCGTATTGATTGTTGAGACAACTGGCTTCTTTTTGTCTGTGACGAGTTCTTCTTCTCTCGCGGAAACGACCGTGCAAAAACCATGGCAAAAACTATTTCATTATGAGCGACGCAATCGACTGTAAAAATACAAGAAAATAGATTCCCTGTTTCCCTGTTGTAGAATTTCTCGCCTTTCTATACATTGGCCGGACCAATCAGGCACTGGTTTGCGTTTGACAGAAAATAGGGGTTCATAATAGTCCCCCTATTGTCTCCTCTTCCTCTTAGCTTCTGAGTGCAGGAAATTTTAAGCTTCTCGAATCCAAAGTCGATGTTATAATAAGAGTCCCGCCAAGAGGAAATATTGCGAACAAGCAGCACTGTTTGTGATTTATTTTTCGTCAGAGTAAACGGCAACCAGATTTTTTTGCGTTAGTATCGGATGACTTTCATTTAGAAGTGAAAAATTTCATGTCGATAACGGAGCTTCTGGGAGACAAAACAATTATTTATCCTGAAAAAGGTTCAAACAAGTGCTTTATAAATACCACAATGTACTAAATAAAGTGAAGAAATGTTTTTCATCTAAAATTCCTAAAATATTGTCAGTAATGAATGCAATACTTGTAGTTTACTGGCTGTGGGAACAATGATGTTTATTTACTTTGCTTGTTTGGTACCCCGCTTGACAGTTCGATTGGTACTTCTGGCTTCACTCTTGGCGGGACTCTTATAACATCCACTCTACTCGAATCCTCTGATTCACTCGTTCTACCTGAAAGCTAGCAGCACTGTTCAAAACTGTGCGTTTCCTTCGACACAAACCTTGCGTTCGCGTAGAGCTGTTCCTTGGCAAAGTTCATCCCACCGTCATTCATCCGCACTGGAAGGGATTCATCCCGGACAGCGGCTTTCAAAAAGCTGTCATCCAGAGTCATCCGATTTACAAAAGGACAGAGGGTGCCTGCTTTCTGGACGCGCGTCATACCACACAGAAGAAGAGTAGTATATCGGTCGCGAGAAAATAAGAGTTTCGTTCCGTTCGTTCCCGTTCCCGGATTCTGGCCGAGGTCGACATTTTCGCTTCAGTAATTCCTTTTCCCGATTTGCGTGGAAATCAAGCAACAACCGTCAGTGTCGGTCGTTGGTGGTGAAATTAAAAGTTGAGTGTTTGTCCTCCAAAGTGAAAATGTCTTCTTCGTCCCATCATCCATCGCCGTTCAGCCATCTGAACAACAACAACATCGGCGGCAGCGGATCCACGCAGAACAGTATCGCTCCGCCGCATCACAACAATCTGCAGCAGCACCATCCGGATTACGACGAGTTCGAGGATGTAGACAACGAACAGACCCAGCAGCAGCAGGAACTGCTGTTCGACGACGGACCGGTTGCCGAGGATGAGAACATGGACGACAGTGGGGAAGGTTTGTGCCGTTGGGCTTTTTTGTTTTGAGTTTTTAGTGGATTTTATGATGCAATAACAAAGGGAAAATGGTTTGTTTTTGTTTGGTAGATACGGAGGAGGCAAGCGAGACAGAGTTGGGCTCCAGCAGCAACCATCGGAACATTGACGAACCCATCGAGATCAAAGAGCAGTGAGTATTTTGTGGATTTTTAATTGGAAAATTTCCGTTGTTATTATTTCGGCCGTTCCACAGAATGTACCAGGACAAGTTGGCGTCGCTGAAGAAGCAGCTGGAGGAGCTGCGTGCCGGAACGCATCCGGAGTATGTCCGGCGGGTGAAGAAACTGGAGCATCAGTACAACGAGCGGATCCGCTTGAACGAAATCTACCGGGAGTACCTGATCAGTTGCGTTGAACGTGACTACATCCTGGAGAAGAATGCCGCCGTCAAGGAGTACGAGGAGAAGAAAAACGATT
Organism: Ochlerotatus camptorhynchus; assembly: GCF_037179485.1. Taxonomy (NCBI): domain Eukaryota; kingdom Metazoa; phylum Arthropoda; class Insecta; order Diptera; family Culicidae; genus Ochlerotatus; species Ochlerotatus camptorhynchus. Next base: position 9,649 of record NW_027040884.1, read on the forward strand.
TGCAGGAGAATCTGGTAACGGACTTTGAGGACCGTCGCAAGATGATCGAAAGCGAACGGGCTACGATGGAACTGACTGGGGATTCGATTGATGTGAAACCGACTGTGACTAGAAAGCTGAGACGACGACCGAACGAACCACTTCCGGTTCCGGAAAAACGTCGCAAGCCGACGACCGGACAGCTGATCCTTCTGCTGGACGAGAAAGAAGTCGAGAACGATCTCAAACTGATCAGCCGTGGGAAACCGGTTCACGCCATACGAACACACACAAACAGCACCTCCAATGCTGGCAACGGTAGTTCCAGTCAGAATGCCAACAGCACATCACTGGCCACTGGCATGGTCAGCCCAGTAGCCAACAGCTACCAAATAAACAACAGTAGCACGGTCACCACAACCGGAGCAGCATCTTCCAGCACCACCAACGAGATCAGTATTTCCACCCTTCCATCATCGACATTGAATTCCCTGCATCCGATTCCTTCTCAGCTGGCAACGATCGCTCCTTCTCCAACTCCAACTCACAGTCAGAACCTCAACCAAAACAATCATCAACCCCAACCGCAGCAGCAAGCTCCTCCGCCATCCGGTAGTCAACAACCGCCAAACAATCCACCGCCCCAACCGCCGGTGCAGCCACCGCAGCCAGTCCAGCAACAGCCCCAGCCGCAACAGCAGCCACCGCCGCCGCCGCCACCACCGCCGACACCGCTGGTCGAGACCAAGATCGAAGACGGAAAGCTCCTGTACGAGCGCCGTTGGTTCCATCGGGGCCAACCGGTCTACGTCGAAGGGAAGGATATTCCGCGCTTCTCGGCCAACATTTCCGCCATCGGTAGCGAAGCGATCTGGGTCAAAAAAACCTCCGACGGCCAGAAGGTGCGCATTTTCACCAACCAGCTCAGCCGCGGCAAGGTTTCGATCAAGCGACGTGCCAACTGAATCCTGAGTCCTCCCACCCGGCTGTGAGTAAGTAGCGCGCTGCAAATGGATCTCATTTACCTACTACGGTCTGAATCGCTTTTTTTTTCTAATTTGTTCAATCTTTTAATCGTATTTTTCTGCCGGTCTTGTCCTCTGCTGTGTGGAGGGGAAAGGGGATGCAGATCGGAATAGCTTTCACTAAACAATGACAGATGCATAATAGGTAACTAAGCAATTATTGCACTCTTTTTCTATCGATCTAAGTTAAGGGCACAATGCATACTTTCAACGGATTAAAAATTGCTACTTCAACACAATAATCGGGGTTGAAAACAAGGGGGGAACTCAAGAGAAGGAGGAGGAGGAGGAGAAGAAAGAAAGCAGTTTTGCCGTGTCAATGGTCTATATAATAATAGTAAGAATAAGTATGTTTTAAATTGTATTGAAGATGGTTGTGTTTTCTTGCAGAAGGTAATATTGTGAAAGTCCAGACAGGGGTTGAAAGTACTGCTAATTTTCATAGGGAAATCGCCGTCGCGGAGGTTGAAGACATTTTTTGTTATGATGGCCATCAGGACAAATGCTTTTCGTGTCATTCGAAGAATATGTGAAGTTTGCAGTAGCTAGTAGGTTCCACCAAATGATGCTGTTGAAAATAGCTCAACCCGCGCTTGGGTAATATGTCGCTTCCCTGTCGGCCCTTGACTGGTACGACGCCCGCTTCCGTTGGGCAAAAAAGATGTCGAGCTTCAGTCTACTTCATGGAAATCCTGTAATCTTAAAGAATTTTATTTTATCTAAAAAATTCTCAAGGAACTTTCAAATTTCTTTATAAACTTAGTTTTCAGGAATACAGGATTCAGGATTCGCCAGGTTTTGCAGAAAACACATAATTTGTTCTTCGATTTCAAATCCGCATACGGCACAATCGATCGAGATCTGCTGTGGCAGATTATGCATGAGTACGGATTCGTCAAGGCTACGATGGATCGAGTGATGTGCGTTATTCGAGTCCATTTGAACCTCGAAGGGGGTTACGGCAAGGTATCTGCTATTTAATATCGCGTTAGAAGGTATGATAAGAATAGCTGGGATAGACACGATCTTCAGGAAGTCCATTCAGCTCCTTAACTTCGCCGATGACATCGACATCGTGTCACGGAATTTTGAAACGATGGCGGAAACGTACATCACATTGAAGACTGAAGCTCGGCGAATTGGACTTGCCATCAACGCATCGCAGACGAAATACAGGAGAGGAAGAGGTTCTAGGGAAGACAATGTTAGCCTTTCCAGCCCGAGTTCAGATTGACGGTAACGACATCGAGGTGGTCCACATGTGTTTGGACTCACAGCAGAGAAATTCAAAGACGCATTATGGCAGGGAATATCATGCCTACTTTGGACTTTCGCCGTCACTTTTTCGAATGGAGGGTGTTGCGTACCATCTACGGTGGAGTGCAGATGGATGACGGAACGTGGAGGATGCGAATGATCCATGAATTGCACCATCTGCTGGGAGAACCATCCATCGTCCACACTACAAAAATTGAGCGACTACAGTGGGCTGGGCACGTCGTAAGAATGCCGTACGACGACCCACTGAAAATGCTTCTCGAAAGCGACCCAACAGTACTCTCCCCTCATCATCCCTCCCCAACAGGGGAGTTTGTTAAAGGAGATGATCAACCCGATTCGTACCAGAATAACTTAGCCGAAGACAGTAAAATCCTATAAGCACAGACTCTTGAGATATAGTATATACAGGAAGTCAACATGCACACTAGCGCTGCGTAGTTAGATAATTCTAAACTTATCTGACCACCATCTGGACGGGCTTGGTCACCAGAACAACTTTGCTGAAGACGGTAACATTCTATATGAACAGATTCTCGATAGGGCATATACAGGAAGTTCATATGCACACTAGCTCCACCTAGCGAGAGAATTATCAACTGAACTACTGATCATCTAGAAGGCCTGGGCCTGCCGAAGAACATTGCCGAACGATTTGTTTGAAAACGGGAATGCAAAATACTGATTCAAAATTTACAACTTTTAGTCGATACGACCTCAAAAAGAAATCAGGGTGAATGTCTACAGGTACCTGCACTGTAAGAATCAGCATCTTCCCTTCCTTAAGAATCGAATAAAGCCAAGGATCTGATAGAGGAGTGATCGTTTTGCGACAGGATGATTCACCTGAAGTGCGGCGGCACAAAGTTGAGCAAGGCTTTTTTTTAATATTGTCCACACTAGCCCAAACTTGTTTTGGATGTGCAACGATTGCGCGAAGCTGATGAAATGTGCTCGGTTCAAAACCGCTGCTTCGTCGTTTGGTAGTGCGATGAATGCTATCACCGAGAGCTTAGGAAGAAAATGGCTAAGCAACGACAGCAGATCGCTCAGTTGTCGAAACGAATCGCATTGACACACTCCAACACACTTGAGTTCCGGCGATCTTATGCGCCGCGATGAAGACTCGCTCACCAGCAAACCGCTTGTTGCTCGTACTAAAGCAGTGATGGATGACAATGTCTTTACCGAGGTACTTATTGTCCCTGATCCCTCCGAGCTGTTTTGGTTGTACCTTTCTCGTATACATCCTAGTGTGAAATCGGAATCAATCGAGAAGCTGGTCTAAGGTTGTGTACAGTGCGAGGATCCGATTAAGGTTGTGCCGCTAGCCAAAAAAAGATTCGACATCAGCCGTATGAGCTTCATAGTGTGCAAGTCAAATTAGCTCCCAAACTACGCGAAGTTGCTCTTACATCGAATACATGGCCGAAAGGAATTTTGTTCCATGAATTTGAAGACGGTTCAAAACACATGTTGATTTCTTGATACCATCATGACCTTTCCTATTCCGGGATCTTCCGAGTTCTCAACTCTCATTTCCGGACTAGATTCAGAATTGGAACGCTGTAAACCAGAACGCACAGCCTGTGGTATCTACGGAGACCTCGAACCACTCGATCCAGTCGGGCTAGCTGTTTCCCGTGTTCCAGTGCAACGCCACAAGCATCTGCCGGCTGTTTCCAGTTGAGAAGCACTTCTGATACTGCTCATTTACAATATCCGCTTTACTGTTCGAACAATCCTAATTCATCTCCGGGACGCACAATAGACCGCCTTTCGGAAGCTCCTGGTTGCTCCAGCCCAGTCGTGCCAATTTCTGCCAGTGCTCAGCATAGTCGTCCTGGACCTGGGGCTGTATATGGATCAGGAGTCTTCCAGCTTGCTTCTACAGGCAAGTACAATCAATATATTGACCATTCACTGCCTAATGCCGATCACCTATTCAGCAATTAACCACTTCTTTCGAGCAGTTAAAATGACGTTTACTACCACTCGAACTTTGAAATAAAACATTATTTGGAGATTTTTCTAGAACCACGAGAAAAGTAGCCAACATTTGTGCGTTTCACGCCAAAACTGCTTGACAAAGTGGTCAATTCGGACTATGTTAGTAATTATGATGATGTCTCTGTAACTCCCAATCCTGAGAACACGGAATGCGCCGTAGAACGCCCCATGGAAGCCCTCAATCCCTCCGTCTCAGTTCTGCCATCAGCAGAATCGACCTGCTGTCGGATGTGGAAAGGGGGTCTTCTATAGCGAGTATTCAATCAGACTCGATGATGGTCTGATATCTGTGATTTCTAGGGAGAATAGTCGTTCGATTCATTGCCGTAAGCAGGACGTCGTGATCTTCTACCAAAACGCCGGTGGAATGAATTCTGATGTTGAAGAGCACCGCCTAGCTGTATCGGATCGTTGCTACGATGTAATTGTCCTGTGTGAAACGTGACTCGATTCTCGAACGCGTTCTGACTACGAGGTATTTCGTAGCGATCGGAATCCCAACAACAGTCGTAAATCTACTGGAGATAAAGGCCATCGAGAACGCTTCATGGAACAATGTGGAACAGGTTTGGACAGCCATCAATCTGGGTGATCGCACACTATTCCTATGCGCTCTGTACTGTGCGGTATCGGATACCCTCCGCATAGAGATGCAAGCCGCTCATGTTGCAATTTACAGGTAGCGGTAGAGCAGACTACCTTTGAATGGGCTAACACGCAAACACTGGGAAAATGTGCACCAACGAAATAAAAATTGGGTTAGCATTGACGTTCACATTAATTTATTGTGCCGGCATGGTTTTCTCCTGCCCAACCTCCTCTCCTATCTTTCTTCGGCCTTTGCTGCTCTCACTTCCCTACATCTTTTCTCTTCTTCTTTCCGCTTACTTCTTCTTAGGAGTACTCACTCAATGCTGCTGGGTGCACCCTTACCGCCGCTGGATTACCGCACTGATGTTCCGCGGCTCGTCCGTCTGACTTGCTCCACACACACAGCACAATGACCACCCGTTGTTCCGTGGTTTAGAGTCCGGTCCGGACAACCCTCATCCGTCGTGTCTACGATGACCTCGCCAGAGTCACGCACAGCCCAGACACGCTGGCCCTCGTGCAGCTGAGTAGTCCGACCTGCGGAATAGCAATCAGAATAAAAGGCCTTCTGTTTGAAGGCCTTTTTAGCCACAGGCAGTGGTTCTTCACCGATAGCGTCTGTCCGGGAGATCGTGTTGTGGCGTCGTTGCCTTGGCCTGAGCGCACGGTTAATCTGTCGTCGGCAAGCTTCAACGATGTTTGATCGTTGATCCACCATCCGGTGCGTTCTTCTTCGATCGCACAGAGCTGCTCGCGCCCGAGAACACAGTTTTTTACACTTCCAACTTACTATCACGGCAATCGCGATTATCAACCACGCCGTTTTGCGTGCTACTTGTGCGAATGCACTTTTCTTCTGGCTCCCTTTATGCTGTCACTGATGTTTACTGTGCTGGTACTTGTGTGTGTGCGTGCGGAAGCGTTGTCAGCAACGTCAATGCGGAATGATGGGCAAGATAATTTTCGCTTTTCAAGCGATGCGGCCCATGTGGCATAATTTCCTTATACACGCTCACGGGAGATTATGCATCAATAATGTCATACCCCAAATGCTTATAAGCGAATTGCTACTACCCAAAACTAAACGTAACACAACCTTACCACAGGCGCAGAGTTTTTTGTGAGCGATGAAGAAGAAGCTCACAAAAAACTCTTAGCTCACTTCCTTAGAAGTCGCATAGAGACTAGGCAGATCTTATGATATTGACTTAAGCAAACCTTAAGATGTAGATAACCGCAGCATGACTGAAAACCGTGAGCCTCATGCTCACCAGATATAAATTTCCCAACTAAATCAAAACGAACATAACGGCAGTGTTCGCGACGCGCGTGTCACGTTCATCAGACGAAGCCGAAGGGGCTTCGTCCTTTATTATTATTTTTCGAGAGGAACTCGCAATCCGCGAAGGATCACGCGGCGAACTTTCGGCGTGCGGTTATTCACAGACCAGACCGGAGGAAGGGGTTCGAATGCCTCACGGAGGATCCTAATCGAATTGGTAGGTTTCGACTGGCTTCGAGCTCGTCGTTCCAACAGCAGGAACCGATACCACTTGAAGCGAGATTCGCCTACTTTCGAACAGGATTCCTTAGGACTTGGCTGAGTGCTCTACGGTTGGGATATGGTTGGACGGTAGCTGCCCAGCTCAGATGGGGGCAGTAGCGCGATTCCAACAGATACACCAGCGGTAAACCTGATCAGCCTAGTCGGGGAGTGCCCAAACTCTGAAACGGGTTCCGACCAATAAAGGTGCTCGGCCGGTACTTGCCCAGCTCAGATGGGGGCAGTAGCGTCGATTCCGAGGAAACTCTTATTGGAAACGGATTACCGCGAGAGAGTTTGATAGGCTGGAGGCGAAGAGTGTTATTGAGGTGATATGTAGGAGTAAGGGTGGACCTGGCGACAAGTCCGTACACTTGGATAGGATAGTGAAAACTGAATATATTTTGGTTGTATCAAAACGCTTTTATAGCGTCCCTTAGACCTAAGTTTTGGGCGTCGGTGCCCACGTACGCATGTGCGTCTATCTTCCCGCACAGGGGTTCTAGACGCACTTTCTTCCTAATTCTAGATTTCCCTTGGTCACGCATCCTAGTAGGGGAACGTTTTCATTTTTAACTTTTATGACCCAAGTTCTCGCGCCTCGCTGGTGCATGTAAATTACTTTAAATCAATCCGCACCAGGCTTCCTGTTTACATTGGCCCGCTCCCCAGATCTAGCCTATAGCTTGGATGCGTACGCATGCATCGCTGCCTATCTAGGCCTAAGTGCATTTTTCCATTGATTTTGCTCTCTGCGGTGGAACCGTCGCTAGCTCGGTTTTATTCCCCTTTGTGTTTTTTTGGAAGGATGCCGAACGCAAGATTGTCCCTTGGGACGATTTCATTGCTTTCTATTAATGCTTCAACTATCCTTCCCAAGACTGGTTCTATTACGATAATTCGTTTATCTTGGCGTTGTTACGCATCTTTTTAGGGAACCAGATTTTATTACCTTTGCGCCAGGCTCGCATTGCCGGGCGCACCGAGCTCCATGCGACCGATTCATTACCATTCCATTCACATAGCACGCGGACTGCCTTGGCATCGAGCGTCTAATACACCGCAGCGCTGCACGCATTGCAGGGCTGCATATGGTTCACCGTGGAGCGAAGAAAGTGGAAAGTAAATGCGTACTGATTCTATATGCGTCAGCCAGATCTGGCGGTGTGGCATGTTTACTTCTCGTTTACGAGGCGTGAGTTAGGGTAGGTTTGGTCTTGACTTTGTGCTTCTTGCACCTCTCTTAGACAATTTCTTGCTTTCGCTTATTTCCCGTACGAGGGCGGTGACCTATCGTGGGAACTTGAAAATGCATAATGAATTGCGATATTTTACGTTGCATCTGCAACAGGCAGCGAGTCCTGCCAGAGGGTGATCTGACCGCCCTATATTGGGCAGAATGTCTCTATGTGAAGTTCTTGTCCCATCTTCTACGTCTAGCCGACCTGTGGCTCGACATTCAACAAGATCTATGCTAGTTTTAGGAGCTAAAATAAAACTAGAGATCTTACATAGAACAAATAACAGTAATAATGTGTTGGCTAATATTTCGAACGGATATAGTGGATTCGATCAATCGCAATCTGAGAATAGGAAGCATTTCCGCAACCTAGATTACTATGAGCCCAAGAGAGAGGATAACACCGCGCCTCCCGTTCGCGTTACTTTAGAAAATCATAGTAACCCCCATGCAAAAGAACTCCTCCTCGTTCAAGACCTGTGCCTGGAATCTGTCAGTCAATGTCGTTCAACGAATTCCTCTCCTGATCGTTCGATCTCCCGATCAATTGAGGGTGTTGGAAAGCACTTCAATGCGCCGAAAGCCTGGTGCCTGTCAGCTTTCATGCACCGACTAAATTCATCCATGGCGGTTGTCGGGTATTGTTGGTGGTTGAGACCGAGTTCGACAGATAGCTCTGGTGTTTGGTCCATGGTAGTGCAAGGAATGGCGAGGTTTCGGTACGTGTTGTTGGTCCTCAAGCCTTTTCCGTATGACGGGTTTTTGGTGGCAGAGATGCTCGTTGTCGACAGCTCCTTGCATGCTGCGTTCATAGCTTGTACAGTCATCCGATCAAGAGCCGGATGCTTCGGCGAAGCTGTTATCGCCGGTTGGATACGAGGTTTTGGTTGATTGACCTTCCAGTTTGTCCCGACCTGGTAACGGCATGCTAGCCTCGCGCCTAGCATGGTTGGTTTCTCTCGCTCCAACAAACGGTGCGCCCTGGGAGGGCAGTGCTAGCATGAACATCCGATCTGGATTTAGGTTGTTCCGCGGCACTGCTAAAGTCGTGTTTTTTGCGAGGTCTGTTTGATTCGTTGATTTGTCCAGTTTATCCCGCTCTGGTAACGGCATGCTAGCCTCGCGCATAGCATGGTTGGTTTTCTCTCGTTCCCAACAAACGGCGCGCCCTCCGAGGGCCATACAGGCTTGAACTGATGTCATCATGGCGTTAAATACGGATTGGTTCGTCGTGGTTCCCCAAACGTAGGACATCTTCCACGGCGCAATGTGGTGAATCGAAGACGGAGCAGCACTGTCCGAATTGAGTCCTCCGTTTTTCCGGAGCGCGTTTGGTGTTACTTCCACTGCGTTCCTTACTGCTACCCTTAGGCGTTGTCTACTTGCTGTGCTGCACCATGGAATCTTGACCGCTTCGCGTTTTTTTCTGATTCACCGATCGATGATCAAATTGTTCGCAGCCACTGCTGCTTACATAGCTGAGGGAAACATCTGCTAATCGGCCTTCATATCCTTGGCATGGTATTGCCCCTTCTTCCCATCCTTCACATCCTCCAACTTGTACAGGTTGCTGCCGATGACTTCTACTACCACCGCTGGAACGAACTTTGCATCGAGTTTCTGGTTGAAGTGATCTACTTTGGAGGACTGCGTGAAGTTCCTGCGCCACACCAGATCTCCGACTTTGAACGTTACATCCCGTGTTCGCAAGTTATAGCGCTGCTTGCTCTTCTCGTGGTTATTCTTGATCCGCTTAATGATGAAGTTATGGATTCGGCGGATTGCCGATAGCCGTACCTCCTGCGCCACCTTGGGGTCATCTGGGATGTTGAGGTCCTGTTGTACGTACAGGTCAGTGTGCAGGATTAGCTCCCTTCCAAAGTTCGCATAGTGCGGACTAACACCTGTTGCCTCATGTTTCGCTCCGTTGATTGCTGCTACGATGGCTTGCAGATTTTCATCCCACGCTCGGTGATCCTCGTCCAGAAGAGCTCTTATGCACGTGATTAGCACTCTGTTCACCCTTTCGGCATTGTTCACCATAGGACAGTAGAAGGCCGTCTTCATGTGGATGATGTTGTGCTTCGCGATCAATGCCTTGAACGCTGCCGAGATGAACTGCTTCCCATTGTCCGAGAGAATGATCCGAGACCGAGAAAATTTTAGAAAGACATGCTGCTCTAGAAAATCCACCATCTTCACGGAATCCGCTGCTCTCATAGGATGCACCACTACGTATTTCGTCACCCAGTCGACTATCACGAGCATTACCGTGTTCCCGCTACGCGATCGTGTGAACGGACCGACAAAATCCACTGAAACTAACTCCCATGGTAGACGAGCAGGCTTGAGTCCTCCCATGTTAGGCATCATCGTGGTGTTCGGTGCTTTGCTTGCTTTGCAGGTTCCACAGCTTCTCACGTAGCGCGCCACATCGTCCATCATCTTCGGCCAGTAGAAATGGTTTTGCAGTTTTTGCCACGTTTTCTGGAAACCTAGATGTGCTCCGGAAGTTGAATCGTGAAACCTTCCGATGACCTCTGCGCGCTGGTTGAGCGGAACGACCTTCTTCCATCTGTGGACTAGTACACCGTCCTCGTTTCTGCTGCTGCAGTTCTTGTAGAGCTCCTGATTTGCTAGCCGGAAGTCCGGGAACTTGTCGCCATCCTGTTGTACACGCTCGGCCAGTTTGTGGTACCACGGGTCGATCGATGCATCCACGGAGAACACTAGCGACGATACGATCCTGGACAGCGCATCCGGCACGGTGTTGATCACTCCCTTGCGGTAATTTATAACGAAGTCGAAGGCGTTTAGTCTGAGTATCCAGCGACTCATGAGAGCGGTCGGATTTTTCATGGACCGCAGATAACTCAATGCCGAATGATCACAGTATACTGTGAACTTTATCCCTTCAACGTAGCCGCGGAATTTCTCGATCGCCCGAATTACGGCCAAACACTCTCGCTCAGTCACCGAGTATTTGCGCTCCGATGCGGATAGCTTCTGCGAAAAATACGCTATCGGATGCTCTTCTCCGTCCGTTTCCTGCGTCAGCACCGCTCCAATCGCCACGTCGCTTGCGTCACAGGCGATGGAAAATGGTTTCGTATGATCTGGCATCGCCAAGACCGGTGCTGAAACGAGCGCTGACTTGAGCTTCAGAAAGGCCTCCTCTGCTTTGGTTGTCCACCGGAACTTCACTTTCGCCTTGGTCAACTCCGTCAATGGTACTGCAATCCTCGACAAGTCTGCTATGAACCTGCGATACCAATTGCACAGGCCTAGGAATCTCTGAACGTCCTTCCTATTCTGCGGTGTTGGAAATCGCACGATACACTCAATCTTCTCCTGGTCCACATTCCATCCGTCCTTGTTCAACACGTATCCCAGATACTTCATCTCCTCCAGGCAGAATTTGGATTTTTCTGCAGAGATGGTTAGCTTCGCTCTTTTCAGCCGTTCTGCGACCTTCTCCAACATTTCTATGTGTTCGTCAAATGTGCGCGAGCAGATGATTATATCGTCTAGATAATGAAACACATGTGGTTCCAAATCAGCGAATAAGTGCGTCATTAAGCGTGCTAAGGCCTGACTCGCCGTACAAAGTCCGAATGGTACCACTTTAAATTGGAAGTGACCTCTTTGCGGCACTGTGAAGGCAGTCACAGGGCGTGAGGACTTCTCCAGTGGCAGCTGCCAGAAAGCATCTTTCAGGTCGATGGTAGAGATGAACGAGCATCCACTCAGGTTGTTCATTATCGCCGAAATTTGAGGAATAGGGTAGCCTTCATTTACCATCACGGCGTTCAGGTGCCGAGCATCCAGACAAACCCGGTACTGGCCAGTTTTCTTTTTCACAGCCACTAGAGGATTGTTCCATGGCGAGAACAGTGCCTCCTCAATTACGTCAAGCTCCAGCATCCGGTCAATCTCCTTATTCACTTCTTCCAAGACGTACTTCGACATTGGAAAGTAGCGCTGCTTCCGTGGTTTCGCATCTCCGATGTCGATTCGGTGAACGTACAGATCTGTCCTTCCTAATTTACCTGGTTCTGCTTTCGGGAGTTTGTCCATAGCTTCTTGTAATCTGGTTTTCTGTTCGTTCGTTAGCGGCTTCAAGGCTTCGTTCGCTGGCACTTCTTCTGCATCCACTGACACGTTGAGAGAACAGCATACGGGTTTTATCCCGAAAGAGTTCCAGAAGTTCATTCCGAAGATCACACAGTCCGGCAGGGTCGGTAACAGAAGAACCGTGACTACTTCGTTCTTTCCATTGTATGCTACTGGAAGCCGAGCGTATGATTGAATGCGGTGCTGCGTGCCGTCTGCCGTACGAATGTCTCCTGCCAACGCTATCTTCTGTAACCCCAGTTCGTTCACTATTTCCGCTGAATCTCCTCCTAGAATGGAACAGTTGGCTCCACTATCCAACAGCCCTGTCATCTTCTTGCCGAATACTTCTACTATCGCATGCGGACGATTGTCATTTTCAGGATTTATTATCAGTGAATTGATTTGTCGCAGCTCCAGTTCGTTCGAGGGATGGTCAGTTAAGAGCGAGGATTCCACTCCCTCGTTTATTGGTTCCCCGCCGGAGCGTTTCCCGCTCGTTGCTGGCACGTGCGGCAACTCCGTAGTGAAAAGCCTTTCTGTCCGCAACGATAGCAAAACAGTACCGCTTGCGGTTTTGTACAATCCATAAAACGATGTCCTTCCTCATCACAATTCCAGCAAACCAGTACTACTGGTCGAGAGTTGCCTGCTTCCATGTTCTGCGAGTGTTGAGCGACATTCTGGTTCAGCGCAGGTGCATGATGAGCTTGCTGGTTGTTCGCTAGTCTTGCCGGTGCTTCACGACGATCAAACCGTAACTTCAGGGCGTTAACTTGCTGCAAAATCGCGTCCATCTTCTGATCCAGCTTCTCTTCCTCGTGCGTCGATTGTTCTAATTCGGCTGTCTGCTGTGGCGTCGAGTGTGAAGGAAGTTCCGCGTACTGCTGTAGATGCTCTGCTTCCAAAACATTGACTCTTCCAAAGCGCTGCAGCGGCTGCTGTGGTTTTGTTGCCCGCTGCGTCGACGAAGGAGTAGCCAGTGACGGTTCGAGCAAGGTTCCGTAGGGCAAGGCAATACGCCGTTGACTTGCTTGCAGCTTCCTAAGCTCATCGAATTCCTTGCAGGCCCTTACCAGCATGTGCATGTTCGTCGTTTGATGGGATGCAGCTATCGGCGCGTAGGTGGCGTTCATGTTTTTCTTGATAATGAACAGCTTTTCCTGTTCACTCATCGGCGGATCCACATGTTGAAATAGTGTGGACATGTCTTGGAAGAATTTGTTGAAAGACTCGTCGTCGCCTTGTAACCGATGGTAAGCATCTGCTCTCAAGATGTATGCATAGCTGGATGGAAGGAACTCCCGTCTGATCAGCCTTTTGAAGATTTCCCAGCTGACCAGTGCTCCGGTTGGGTATATGTTACTGTACCAGGTGAGTGCGTCGTCCAGCAAGAGATGTTTCACGTTCTTCAGCAGCATTGCATCTGATATCTCCTCCGATGATGCGAAGATTTCTACCCGTTGAAGGAAAGTGTTCAAAGACGCACCATCTTTCTCGCCTTTATAGCGGAACGGCCAATTGTGGATTGCCTTTTGCGTCCTTCGCTCCTCCAGCTGTGGTCTGGCCGGCTCTTCGTGGTTCCGTCGTAGCAGGTTTTGTAGCAACTCATCACGTAGCCGGTTCCAGTCTTCCCTGGCGTTGGCTTCTCCAGCGTCCGCCCTATGGTGGTGATACGGAGGAGGAGGTAAACTGTCGTCGATCACAAAGCGTCCACCAGTTCCTTTCTGCATGTTGTGTCCCCCGTTTGCTTGGAGGTTTCCTTGGTTGAGCAGGTTCCAACCTCTTCCTCGCCCTTGTTGATGCGCTAACGACTCTGCTCCTCCGGTACTGTAGCCTGGCGTAGAGTTTCTTCGGATTGGCAAGGATGACAACGGAATCGCACCTTGTTGAGTTGTTTGGGACTGATTCTGAAAACTGTTCGTTTTATCGATGGTTGAGAGCCTGTTGGGGCTCGACTGCGCGACTGAGTTTCCCTCTTCATCGAATCCTCGTAGTCCCAAAGAAGATGCTGCTTGCGAAGTCCGCTTCGGGATCGCACCGGTGTTGTTGTTGACGTTGCTACTGCTCTTGTTGTTGCTGTTGTTATTCACACCATTACTATTCACTGTCTTCTTGTCACTCTTTCTCGTTCTTCCAAGTGCATCGTCGATGTCATCCAACGAAAACTGCACCAGCAAACACAGAGTCGCGTACGTGTCGTTCAGATTTACCGGTGGTTCAACAATAGCTAACCGGTCCCGATAGTGAATCAACCGCGATCGCATTTGCCTAACAAGTGGAAGGTCTCCTCGCTTCATCGCCGCGTCCAATTCCGATAATATTTCTCTGACCCGACATTGACATTGACTGATATTCTCCCCTACTTCCATTACATGAGAGGAGCTTTCATGGAGTATCCCCTTTATATCCTCTTCCTGCATTAGAGCGCGTAAGCGAACGGCTCTAGCTCTACGAGGAATCGCACTGAGATTTGTTACGTGGCGCAAGGCCAGTTCGTAACCAATTTCCTCTTCCGTCAGGCAAGCAGGATCCATGATCCTAATAGGTCTTATAATTAACCAACTAAACAAGAACTTAATAAAATGGTAGGTTCCACAAAGTGTTACGTATTCAAAGAAATTTGCCACAAACTACAAAACAAATTTCTAAAATCAGAATCCAAAATGGTTCGTTTTTGTTGGGCGCCAATGTTGCAATTTACAGGTAGCGGTAGAGCAGACTACCTTTGAATGGGCTAACACGCAAACACTGGGAAAATGTGCACCAACGAAATAAAAATTGGGTTAGCATTGACGTTCACATTAATTTATTGTGCCGGCATGGTTTTCTCCTGCCCAACCTCCTCTCCTATCTTTCTTCGGCCTTTGCTGCTCTCACTTCCCTACATCTTTTCTCTTCTTCTTTCCGCTTACTTCTTCTTAGGAGTACTCACTCAATGCTGCTGGGTGCACCCTTACCGCCGCTGGATTACCGCACTGATGTTCCGCGGCTCGTCCGTCTGACTTGCTCCACACACACAGCACAATGACCACCCGTTGTTCCGTGGTTTAGAGTCCGGTCCGGACAACCCTCATCCGTCGTGTCTACGATGACCTCGCCAGAGTCACGCACAGCCCAGACACGCTGGCCCTCGTGCAGCTGAGTAGTCCGACCTGCGGAATAGCAATCAGAATAAAAGGCCTTCTGTTTGAAGGCCTTTTTAGCCACAGGCAGTGGTTCTTCACCGATAGCGTCTGTCCGGGAGATCGTGTTGTGGCGTCGTTGCCTTGGCCTGAGCGCACGGTTAATCTGTCGTCGGCAAGCTTCAACGATGTTTGATCGTTGATCCACCATCCGGTGCGTTCTTCTTCGATCGCACAGAGCTGCTCGCGCCCGAGAACACAGTTTTTTACACTTCCAACTTACTATCACGGCAATCGCGATTATCAACCACGCCGTTTTGCGTGCTACTTGTGCGAATGCACTTTTCTTCTGGCTCCCTTTATGCTGTCACTGATGTTTACTGTGCTGGTACTTGTGTGTGTGCGTGCGGAAGCGTTGTCAGCAACGTCAATGCGGAATGATGGGCAAGATAATTTTCGCTTTTCAAGCGATGCGGCCCATGTGGCATAATTTCCTTATACACGCTCACGGGAGATTATGCATCAATAATGTCATACCCCAAATGCTTATAAGCGAATTGCTACTACCCAAAACTAAACGTAACACTCACTATCAATCATGCATGGAGGATTCCATCTGATCGAGTCCGGGACAATGAACTCATCGATACTCACTGTCGGTCAGTTTACACAGTTATCGAAAGTGCCACTCCAGTTGATGAGATATTCATTTTGGGTAACTTCAATCTGCCAGGCGTTTCGTGGAGTCCATAGATGGCATTTCACGCAGGAGCTATTAGCCTTCTCGACAACTACAGCGCAGCAACGCTTTCTCAAATTAACCATGTTGGGGAAATGGATGTGATGTCGGCCTCCCGATCAGAAGGGCATAACACAATTATATCAATGGTTGATATTTATATCAACGTGTGTTATATTTTGATATATTAGTGAAAAGGGGTTTGTGCGAAGTTTCTCATCATATCAGAATTATAACAATGTCAGTTTTAATTACTATCAATACATAAAATATGTATTAATGATTCCAAAATATAAGTTTATTTACTATTTTCTGTTTCTAAGTGACGATCATTAGAGGCATCCTGTGCATAAATAGTAAGAAATGATAAAATTTTCGAATGATTGTTGAAAAAAAAAGACTGTTTAAATCATAAACGGCTTATATCCCATTAGGAAAAGTTTTGCCTATGGTGAAAACATTCAACATATTCATAAAGTCTTCCAAACCTCCTTGGGTAAGCTTGTGCCTTATGTAAAAATCCAGTGCCATAAACATTATGTCTTTGACACGAATGTTGTCATGAAATTTTGCCGATTGATCGTAACTCGAAGGCTCCTGAAAAAAAGAAAGGATGTTCTCAGTCTTGTCTACCTTGTATTAATAAGATAATAAATACCGATCTGGAACATCATTCATCGTATCCTCCGAAGAATTCTGTTTGTATAAACTCTTCCGATTTTTCCGTTTCGTCATCAGAAAACTCTACCGACCGCGATCCGAAATAGATTGGCAGCCTACTGCTTCTGAACCAGATGATGAATGAAATTCCTTCACCATAGGAATCTCATGATTTGATGGAAGATCGTCTAACAATCCATGTGGAAGACCACGAACGATGGCAACTAAGCCATTCATTCATTCAGAATTACTAAAACAACCTTTTTTTTCTCAGATCGGTTGTTGGAGCTCCGCATTTATCGGGGAGACAAACCAGCTGCTGTAAAATCTTTGGCTGATGAAGCACCACACATTATGGAACGAATTCTGGCATATTATGGAAAAAGAAGCCAGCAAAATGACTCTTAATTAAATAAAATGACGTACAATTGATGAATTCCGATTTATTTGACTTAGATTCAAAAAAAAAGTGAAAAATAAATGACATAACCTGTACCGAAAAATAACTTATTTGGTCCGGTCTCGGTGTAAGAAAAAGGTTTGCTTTATTGCTCGCTTCAATATAATGAACTGATATCGGAGTAGATGCTTTTCGTTTGGCTATTTATTTGCGACTGAGACTGATCTGGCTCTTTTATAACCTTTATATGAGATGCTCATGATCGAATTCAATTAAAAACCCTACCTACGGTTACTCGTGTGATCATTCGGTGATAAGGAAATCTAGAGAGAGAGATCAGTATTGCTAAGGGCTCTAGTACTACAATAGAGTATTTCCACAAACGAAGTGACAGACGGAGCGCTCGAAAACTTTGGTGACTAATCTGCTATTTCAGTTTTTCAGTGTACCACATGGCAACACCACTACTACTGGATTGTACCACATGGCAACACTACTACTGGATTGTACCAACAATCAATACGAAACTAACGATTTTAAATTGGCTTACTACTTGACCAGCCTATTGGTCCCAAGCAAACGATTAACGTATCCCATTCTAGTCGAAATTCTACTACTACACAATGTTTGTTTTGATTCGCTATGAATGTTTGACAGATAAAATGAGGGGTTATTGGTTTTTCTTATGTTTCGAGGGGTGAATCGATTAGCTTGGGACCGAAGAGAGTACCAGAGCTGAGCCAAAAAGTTGAGCACGTTATTTCGGGACCTTCTAGTCTTAGAGTTACCTCTATGATTGTACTAGCATTTTCGCCAAATGTATTAGAATGTTTTGTTTCTATCTCTTTCACTCTACTCAAAACTGAAATGCGTAAAAAGATGACAAAATGACACACTATCTTTACTTACTTACTTAAGGGTCCTGTGCACCACCAGCGGTGCAAAGGACGAACGTGAAAGACTTCCATCCTGGGCGGCTGCTCGCTTTTGCCTTGACCTGGGCCCAGGTCAGATTTCTATCGACTTGCTTAATTTCCTTATTGAGGTTCCGCCGCCATGAGCCCCTGGGTCTGCCTCTGCTGCGATGTCCTGCTGGATTCCAATCCAGCGCTTGCTTGCAGATTTCGTTTCCGCCCCGTCGAAGTGTGTGGTCGACCCACCTACACTTTCGCTCTCGAATTTCTGTTGCTATCGGCTTCTGATGACATCGACGATGGAGCTCGGCATTCGAGATCCAGTTGTGAGGCCACCAGGCACGAATTATATACCGCAGGCATCGGTTGATGAAGACCTGCAGCTTTTGAGTGTTCTCCGCTGATACACACCACGTCTCGCTGGCGTATAACAACCGAGGGGGACGACTCTATCTACGATGCAGAAAATATTGTGTTTTGCTGTGGCTAGCTGCACGCACGCTGAGTAGATAGAAGGAAGATTTATGTCGATTTTGAAGATTTCCTGCAAAAAGATGAAACACGATGCAAGTAGATGCGAGGAATGAAAGATGATTTTTCGAAGATTGATTCGCTAGTGTGAGATTTTTTGAGCATCTAGAATTGAGATTTAGATGTGTCGCCCCCCTCGATAACAACACAGATTTCACGTTCGAGTTGAAAATTCGGATTTTGGTGCGTTGACTTATCTGGTTGGATCTCCATACGTTTCGTAAACTCGCAAAGGCAGCCCTAGCCTTCTTGATTCGTGCACCTATGTCGCTCTTGGTCCCGCCGTCCGACGCTATTTGGCTGCCAAAATATTGGAAACTTTCGACCTTCTCCACTACTTGCCCCGCTACCGTAAAGTTGGAAGGGTTGCCCGTGTTGATATCCAACGATTTGGTCTTGTTGACGTTGATGGTGAGACCCGCCACAGAGGAGCGTTCGGCTAGGTCATTGAGCTTACTCTGCATATCAGAGCGCCGTTGTGCTAGTAGAGCAACATCATCAGCCAAATCGAAGTCGTTGAGATGCTCCATGGTGATAGGCTGCCAAAGCAGCCCACGGTTCGGTACACGGTCAATTTATTTATTTATTTCGTCAACCAACGTAGACTAGTACAACTAATACAGTTTTGTTTTCTTAAATATATATTTATATAAAAAAATAGTAGTGTCAGCTTTCTTGTCTTTTCTTTTATGAGTTGTTATTTCTTATGGAATAAAAATATTGCTTTAGTTTATGCCGAGACATTGTAAAGTCAATGGTTTCGCAGTGTTTATTGTAAGAGGCCATCATGCGGTTTAATGGCCCATATTTTGCATAATTTGTGCGATGATGTTTTATGGCAAATAAATTTCGATTTCGGAGTTGCCGAGTGGGTGCATGGAAGTTTAATTTTGATAAAAGTTCTGTGGAGTCAATGCGTTGCGAAACGATATCGTTTACAAATGAAACCATTGCATATTCACGACGCTCTTTTAATGTTTGTATGTTTATAAGCATGCAGCGTGCTTCATATGATGGAAGAGGAAATGAAGTCCAACCTAATTTACGAAGAGCGTATAATAGAAATTGTTTTTGTACTGATTCTAATCTTTCTTCGTGCGTGATTGAAAATGGAGACCATACAATGCTGCAATATTCCAGTATTGACCTCACATAGGCAATATATAGTGTTTTAATTGTGTAAGGGTCCTGAAAGTTATAGCAAAAGCGCTTGATAAAGCCTAAAGGGTGTCCACGATGAAATTGCCACACACAAAATTGATTCGCAAAATTCGAGTTTTCATCCGATTGCCATCAAATTTTCAGGGATTGAGAAATAACTATTAAACTTCATTTTACCATTTTATTTACAGTCCATACGCAAATGCCCGCACCTTGGCCTTAACCCCGGCCATAAGATTCTGCACAACCTGTGAATCAACCGTTTTTTGCATGTAAACCCATACTTTCTTCAGTTCCTCGACTGTCTTCACTACCTTAGGTCGTTTAAGAAGGTGCTGCTTCATAATCGCCCAGTACTTCTCGATGGGGCGGAGCTCCGGAGTGTTGGGAGGGTTGAACATTTTCGGCACGAAATTGACCTTATTGTCTGCATACCACTTCAGCACGTCCTTGTAGTAGTGGCATGAGGCCAAATCCGGCCAGAAGATTGTTGGGACGTTGTGGGCCTTCAGGAGAGGAAGCAGCCGCTTCTGGAGGCACTCTTTTATGTACACCTGTCCGTTCATCGTGTCCTGGGTCACGAAAGGTGCACTCCGATTCCCGCACGTGCAGATGGCTTGCCAAACCAGGAATTTCTTCGCAAATTTGGACATCTTCTGAGTGCGGACATGCTCCGGAACGCTGAACTTATCCTTGGTCGTGAAAAACAGGTTGCCGGGGATCTGTTTGAAGTCGGCCTTCACATATGTTTCGTCGTCCATGATGCAGCATTCAACTTTCGTCAGCATGTTGAGGTACAACTTCCTGGCACGGGTTTTGGCGGACTTGTTCTGCTTCTCGTCGATTAGGGGCCTTTTGAACCTTGAACGTTCGAAGCCCAGCCTTAGTTTTGGCCTTCTGGACAAAACTTCGGCGTAGGTGCAGCTTCTTAGCCACATCCCTAACGGAGGCGTTCAGATTTCGGTTGAAGGCCCCAACTACGCGGTTGTGATTTTTGGTGTTGTACGGAATACTTTTTCCTTCACTTCTGGGCTTCCGATCGGTGGTCAACCGTTCCTCGAACCGCTTAATCACTCGCGACACCGTGGAATTCGCGATTCCCAACGTTTTAGCGATGGAACGATGCGAGAGATCCTTGTTCTCGTGATGAATGCGCAAGATTTTATCACGCACGAGCTTTTCTTTCGACTCCATTTCCGCGAGTTTTGATCACAGGACTTTAAAACTTGCAGGATGTAAATAATGCACTATGAACTAAATCCACCCAAATTTTCATTAAATTCTACCCAACGGTTAAAAAGTTAGAGCAATTTCATAGTGTGGCAATTTCTCCGTGGACACCCTTTAGCATGTTATTTGCCCTGTGAATAATTGTATTGTAATGGTCTATGAAAGTTAGCTTAGAGTCTAAGATAATTCCTAAATCCCTAACTCTTTCACATTTGTCTACAGTTTGATTTCCTAATGCAATTGAAATGTTTGAAGTTGTTCTTTTTCTACTAAATGATATTAAGTTACATTTTTTTACATTCAATTCTAGTAGACTTTTTTTTGCACCATATGTAGAATATGTGTATTTCATTCCGGAATATATTGATGTCTTCTTCATTTCTTATTTCCAAAAAGAGCTTCATGTCGTCGGCATAAATAAGCAATTTAAGTTTTTTGAGAATGTAAGATATGTCGTTTACGTGTAGAATAAAAAGGAGAGGTCCCAAATGAGAGCCTTGGGGGACGCCTGAAGTGACTTGAATTGGGCTCGATTTCTTTCCGTTGAATTTAATTATTTGTTGGCGGTTAGTTAAATATGATTCAAGCCATTTCAGGAGCCCTGACTTAATTCCAATTTTTTGCAGCTTAAAGAGTAACATTGGTATGTCAATGCGGTCAAATGCCTTGCTAAAGTCTGTATAGAGAGCTTCTACGTGGTTTCCATTATCCATTGCATTCAATGAATAGTCTATAAATTCAAGTAAGTTGGTCGAGGTCGAACGACCCTTGAAAAAGCCGTGTTGCATGTCAGTAATTCTATTTTTGATTTGGAGAAATAATTTTTCGTTGATAATTGACTCGAAAAGCTTAGGAATGCAAGAGATAATGGCTATACCAACAATCAATACGAAACTAACGATTTTAAATTGGCTCACCACTTTAGTAGCCTATTGGTCCCAAGCAAACGATTAACGTACCCTATTCTAGTTGACATTCTATTACTACACTATGTTTGTTTTGATTCGCTATGAAAGTTTGACAGATAACATCAGGGGTGTGTGGATTCATGCAGAACATGCAGGGGTGAGTGAAATAGCTTGGGACTGCTTGGGACCGTTGTTCTGGTACTGAGTGAGCCAAAAATAATAATGATTTTCTTCGGGACCCAGTGGTCTTAGAGTTACCTCTATGGCTATACCACGATAACTACGTACGTCAGATTTTCGACCAGATTTAAAGATAGGTACTAGAAATGAGCTTTTCCAAATTTTAGGGAAGGTTCCGGATTCCAGGGACATATTAAAAAGCCAAAACAATGGAGCAGTGAGTTCCATTGCTAGACATTTGATAAATACTGGAGGAATTTCGTCAGGTCCAGGACCTTTTGAGGCATCTAAATTTTTTAAAGCCTGCAAAATGTCCTGCACTTGAAGTTGATTGAAGCCAATGTCCCTTGAAAATTCTGGATAAAATGCAAAATAATCGCGGTCACGATCTTCTTCAGAAAATGTCGTATAAATTTCTTGAAAAAATTTTGCGAATAGATTACAGTTTTTTTTACGAACTATCACCGACATTTTCGTCTAGATGCATTATTGAAGGAAAATTGTCAGATTTTAATTTCGTTTTTACGTAATTAAAGAAGTTCTTCGGACAGGACTTTATTTCACGTTCAGTTTTTGCATTATATTCTTCAAATGCAGTACTGATAGCTAAATTCAGTTGATCGCATAGATCCAAATAAATTAATAAATTATTACTACTATTGTGTTTTTTATAAATTTTATGTGCTTTTTGCTTCCGATTTTTAAAGTTTTTTATTTGTCTGTTAAACCAGACTGGATTTTGTGTGTTTCTGTTACGTCTTTTTTTTCTTCAAAGGTATTTCTTCCGAAATTATTTCTGTTAAAATTTTGTAGAACACGTCTATACCAATTTCGACATTTCCTACATTCCTTAAAATTAATTGCCAATTGACACTGTTTAATTTAAATTTTATTTTTTCGTAGTCTGCTAATTTGTATTCAAAGACTTCTTCGTATTCGCAGTCGTTGGGTCTTTGGTTTTCATGCATAAATAAAGAATATTCGATTGCTGTGTGAAACGCTTCATTTTTCCACAGTGGATTTAATGATTCGGTCACACAGAAATCTTCATAAATATTCGTTAGTAAAAA
The DNA here is from genome assembly GCF_037179485.1 of Ochlerotatus camptorhynchus. NCBI lineage: Eukaryota > Metazoa > Arthropoda > Insecta > Diptera > Culicidae > Ochlerotatus > Ochlerotatus camptorhynchus. The sequence goes on from NW_027040884.1 coordinate 32,346, forward strand.
GTCCAAATAGCAATTTTGTTGGTTTTTGATGTGGTTAATTTGGTTCAGTCCTAAATTAGCAGTTTTGTCAAAAATGAACTGCAATGTTTCATTATCCCCAACGACTGGGAGTAAGATACATTCATTTTCAGAGTCCAGAATGAAGTCAGCATGGCGTTGATTAAAGTCTCCATAGATGTGAACTTTAACCTCAGGAGGAAGGTCAGATAGAATTTGTTCAGCACTTTGGAAGAAGGCTTCATAAGTGCTTTTATGAGCATGGTCTGGTGGAAAATACACTGAGGCGAACACGTGCGTTTCACCGGCTATGTGTGATTTCACCCAAATATGCTCAAATTCTGTAAATTTTGGTGTAAAGATAATTTCTGAGTTAAAATTGGCCGAAAGAGCTATAAGAACTCCACCACCTGACTTCTTCTGTGTTGCATGAAAATTTCTGTCGTCTCTGAATACATTAAAGGCATTTCCAAAGATTTCTTCACTTTTTACGCTTTCGTCCCAGCTTGTTTCAGTTGCCAGAATGACCGAAAAGGATGAGCATAATAAATGTTGATAAATTTCCTTCATTTTAGCTGGGCTTTTCATGCGATTGAAATTTTGACAATAAATCAAAATTTCAGTCGCATTCTGTCTGTGTGAAGAAATTGTTGGAAATACGTCGGTTGATAAAGTATGGTCATTGTTATTATTAGTTACCTCAGTCTCATGCCGAGCATTGTTATATAGAAATAATGAGTCTTCCTCAAGGTGCGTCAGCGGCGTTGAAAATTTACAGGATTGTAAAATTTGAGGGCGGCCTCCCTAGTAGATTGTAGCCGTTGCGTGCGTTCACTGGACAGGAATGTACGGTAGGATTGCAGGTCTGTCAAGGCGTCGTTTCGAGTAATTCCAAGTTCTTCATGGACGTCCAGGAAAATTTCGTGCAGGAGATTTCTGTCTTTTGGTAGTCCTTCAGCTGCTAGCATTAGAATAGCACTGGTTTTGGTGATTCCGCGAATACATGTTGATGATGGCTGGTCATGCAGGAAGGAGAGGTAGGTCCGAACAATGTCCATAATTTTCGGGTCCCTTAGACGCGCCTTCAGGAAGCGTTGGTCGCCAGTTACGGACTGTTCAGTAAGTCTCACTATTGGCGGACGCATGGGGTCCAGAAGAGGAGGGTGTTCTCGCTCAGTTGGTTTTTCAGTTCGATAAGGGTTAATAGTTTCCCCTTTTTCGAAATTAATGAAATTTAGTCCGCTTTCTTTGGGTGGCCGAGAAAATTGTATTCGTGCAGCAGCCAAAAGTTCTTTATCCAAAGGTAATGCAGTTCTGTTGTAGAGATGGCTGCTTCGGGTCCTGTTGTTGTTATTGCTGTTGTTGTTGTTATTGTTGTTGTTGTAGTTGTTGTTGTTGCTGTTGTTGTTGTTGTCGTTGGTGTTGTTGTTGTTGTTGTTGTTGTTGTTGTTGTGTTGTTGTTGTTGTTGTTATTGTTGCAATTGCCAATAGTGTAGTTGTTACTGCCGCTGTTTTTGTTGGTATTGTTGTGGGGGTTGTTACTTGGTTTCTTTTCTCGTTTTTTGCGCCTAAGTCTGGCTTTTTCCTCGTTTTTTTCCTGGAGACGGCGGGAATGTTGCTTGGCGTCATATTCTGTCCAGTCAAGCTTCATGCTGATGGTACCAGCAAGGAAGGACTACAAGGCCGTTGAAGTGCTGCTGAAGCAGAAAAAATGGGAGTATTTCTCTCACGACATCGAGGAGGACAAGCCGCTCAAGGTGGTCGTGCGTGGTCTGCCCGATATGGAAATCGCCGCGCTGTCGGATGAGCTGAAGAAGAACGGCCTAAAGCCATCGCAAGTCTTCAGGATGAATCGGCACGACGCCTCCCGCAAGTACCGTGACCAGGTGTATTTGGTCCACCTCGAGCGAAGGACCTGCAGTGTATTCGGGCGCTTTTCCACATCGTGGTTAAGTTGGGAACGCTACCAACCTCGCCCCCGTAACGTCACCCAATGCTCAAACTGCCTCATGTTTGGGCATGGGACCAAAAATTGCCACATGGCTCATCGCTGCAACGAATGGTGCAGCACATCGAGCTACCAGCAAGTCTTGCCCGAAGCGTGCGGAATTCATGGAAATCCGCAAAAGCCGGGTCGAAAAAAGATACCGGCATGCAATAAGCAGAATTTCCCCGCCATTAACCAACGGCGTCCGATTCCGATTCTTCCGCCATTACCGCTCAACAACCGTTTGGCTGCTGCTGCATCGGTCCCGCCAACTGCTGAGGTGGCAGTCCTATGCGGAAACGGTATCGTCGATGTCCCACCATCGCATGAAAACGAAGAGCTACTCACAACAGAGGAACTTATTACCATCATGTCAGAAGCAATCATCATCAAGCGCTTCTGCAGAACCAGAACCGAGCAGATTCTGGCTGCATCACGTTTCATCGACAACTATGGACCGTGAAGATCGCCAACTGGAACGCTTGCTCGCTCAAGAGCAAGATCATCGAGTTCGTTGACTTCCTCAACAAACAAAACATCGACATTGCCGTTATCACCGAGACCCACCTGAAACCGGAGGTAAACGTCTACCTTCCTGACTCCGGCTTCTAAGACTTGATCGAACCAGCTCCGGGGGAGGAGGAGTTGCCATTGCTGTAAGGAGAAACATCTGCTGTCGGCTTCTGCCGAGCTTCCAGCTGAAAACCATCGAAGCTTTAGGGGTAGAAGTCTCCACTCTTTGTCACCATCATTGCGACGTACTGCCCCAAGCAAGTCACCATCAGGGACGGGTCGGCAGCAGACATGCGGAGGGACATAATCAAACTAACTCGACGGCGCGAAAAGTACATCATTGCTGGCGACCTGAACGCCAAACACCAGGCTTGGGGCAATAGTCGACGCAACCAAAACGGCACCATCCTTAACGACGACCTGCAAGAGGCTCGCTACACCATATTAGCGCCGGACTCTCCCACCCGGTTGAGCCGGTCTGGCGTTCACTCCACCATTGACATCCTCATCAGCAACATGGGAGACAACCACAATCGCTACCTGTGACCCATCAGGAGCTGAGTTCGGACCACTATCCGGTGGTGGCCGAAGTAGGCTCATCTGTCAACCGATTCCAAGCTTCCCGACGCAACTACCATCGTGTCAGCTGGGAGCAGTTCCAACACTGTGACGACTCTAGTACTATTCAATGTTTGTTTTGATTCGCTATGAAAGTTTGACAGAATAAATGAGGGGTTAGTGGATTTTCCTATGTTTCGAGGGGTGAATCGATTAGCTTGGGACCGAAGAGAGTACCAGAGTTGAGCCTAAAAGTTGAGCACGTTTCTTTGGGACCTTCTAGTCTTAGAGTTACCTCTATGGTACTAATCCTGTATCGGAGGGCCCTAGTTAAAAGGCCCAAATTGACGCCAGCGCTGCTTCGGATGACGCAGCTAATTGGTTGCTAAAGAACAACCAATTCTCGGTGCTCGGAGTTGAAAATGGCGGTGGGGACGCCGCTTTAATTGCCAAAAATGAGCGGATTCCTCCGCTGTTTACCCCGATGAAGGACGTCGCCAAGCTTAGGGATGAGCTGGCAAAACTCAAATTGTTCCCGCGATTCAAAATCTGTAGCGTAGGAACAAAGATCATGTGCTCCAGCCTACAGCAGTACAAGTCGGTCGGTGGCCTACTGAAGAACAGTACGGTGGAGTTTTACACCCACGATTCGCCTTCGGTGAAACCATTGAAGGTTGTTTTACGGGGACTGCCGTCGTAAAAGCTCAGATTGAAACCAAAGGCACTCCACCCAATGAATCGACGGCCTATGCCCAATACTAACTATCGTGACCAACTGTTTCTGGTCCACTTCAGGTCATTATCATTATCATTATCTAATGGGAATCCTACGAAGAATTATCATATGAAACCACGCTGCGACAAGTGTGCTATGGCCCACTCGACGGCGACATGTGCTCAAGCTGATGACACCGAGCCGAAGTGCGTGAAATGCGGCGGTACTCACCATGCCACCACTCGGGACTGCCCCAAGCGAACAGAATACATCAACACCAGGAAGCAGGTGGTTACTAGCAACCAACCAGGCCGGCATCGAAACAAACGTTCACTAAAAGCCATCACGGATGAACAATACCCGGCAATCCAGCCGCGTCCCAAATCTCCCACCGCTATCCCTCAACAATCAACGAGCCGCCCCCTCAGCTCAGCATCGCCTCACTGCTGCAGCGGCCCTGCCAAATCAAGTTTCTGCCTCGGCGCCTGGACTATCGGCGATTCAGTTGACGAATCTCCATCGGAGGAACTAGTAACGCTGGTTGCAGAGGTGATCGTCATCCTGCGCACCTGCAATACTCGATCTGAACAGCTTCATGCCGCCTTATCTCTCGTCACCAAGTATGGACCGTGAAGCTATGAAAATTGCGAATTGGAACGGTTGCTCGCTGACGAACAAGCATAGAGCTATTCGATTACTTCAACAACTACTTCCGGAAAGACATAATAAAACTCACCCGGAGATGCATCCTGAATGAAGACCTGCAAAAGGGCCGCTATACCATCTTGACCTCGGACACCCCCACCCGGTTGAGTGGGTCTGGAGTCCATGCGACCATCGACATCTACGTCAGCACCATGGGACACAACATATCGCAACCTGTGGCCTTCCAGGGTCTGAGCTCGGACCACTACCCCGTGGTGGCCGTTTGGGTTTTGTGAGGGTACTGTAGACCATGATTTAGACTTGTAGAGTGCTTTAAAACCTCAATAAAACTTGCAATGTTGCTTGGACTGGGATGTACAATACGTACTTGTGAACGATTTCCCACCGGAGGTATCGCACTGCGATCAAGCGTTTGGTTAAACGTGTTATCCATAACAAATGTTCAACGGAGGTGGGATGGGCATTGAAGTGTGCACGGGGAATATATTCTATAACCGAGGATTAAAGACAAGTGTTTCATAGCGGAAAATCCGTAATGGAAAGTCCAGAAACAGTCAGAAAAATAACTAATAAGGGTGAGGAAATTGACATGTCAAGGAGAGGAAAAAGAGTAAATTAAGGAAGTAAGTTACTTCTACTGTATGTTAAATCAATATCAAGAAAAATGCACGAGAAGTTCTATAAACATCTCAACGTAGTCTACGTCAACCATGCGGTTGTGTCTTGTACACAACCCCACCATTTTTTCTACCGAGCTCGGCTGTGCAAATCTCGGCTACAAAAGTTTTACTGAGATTTCAGCAAACATTTAATTTGTTTGCTGAGATTCAGCTAAGCATTATCCGAGACTCAGCACATATCACTTTTGCTGAGATCTCAGTGAAACTATTTTTGCCGAGATTTGCACAGCCGAGCTCGGTAGAAAAAACTAAGTGTGTAAGTAGTTTACTTGTCACAGGATTCTGTTTTAGGTCGTTAACTTATAGAATTTCTTAGTGGCTTCTCACCCCAAAAGGTCCGGGTTCAATCCCAGTCGGCGCCGCCGGGATTTTCTGAGGCCTAAAATCTCTGATCACGCCTTCCTTCGGAATGGAAGTAAAACGGTTGGTCCCCGGTCCATGAGTTGATGGGTCGATAGGTCCAGGTGTGGGACCTGCCTCCCTGGCGTCGGTAGCATTGGTACTCAGTACGGAAAACAAGATCGACGGAAAACAAAACTTGGAATTTCTTTCCACAATAGCAAGGAAAACGCTCGTTCCCAGCTGGATATCATTTGCAACTATTCCGTTTATATACTTTCGTCTGCTTATAAGGATTCTTCTAATGAGAAATTTTTCATATGAGCCAAAAAAAAAATATTTCAAGACAAAAATAGTCTCTCACAATGTCACAATGTTCAATCTAAACGTTTGCACTACTTTTTTTAATGGGGGTAGATAAATCCGCCAATCATTTTGTTGCAAAAAAAAATAAGCCTTCTAAAAGACCACCTAGAACTAGCAGCACTCACTTGTAGGTGACCCACGCAACTAAAGAGCTCTTCATAATGATATTTTAAAAAATAAATAAGATGTCCCCTAAAGGTTAAAATTAATCAAAATAATCCACCAACCAACTCTCACTTCCGCTTGGCCTCTTTCTTCTTCTGCAGCGCTTTCATCTTTTTCTCCTCCTCCTCCATGCGCATATCCTCCAGATCTTCCATCAGTCCGATCTTCTTGCTGATAAACTCCTCGCGCATCTGCTGGGCAAAGGTGGACTCCATCTCCCGGTCGTCAAAGTCCTCGTCCCGGTAGCGGGACTTGTCGTATCCGAAGATGGCACGGATCTGCGACGAGTAGTCCTCTTCCTCGTCGCCGTCATCGATGAAGTCGTCCATTTCGGAGTCGTACTCGCTGTCGCTGTCCTCGATGACGGGCCGACGCTTTTTGGACGATGACGATCCACCTCTACCTCCACCGACGCCGCCGCCGCCACCACCGCGGGCATCTATCGGTCGCTTCCGCATCATATCCTGGGGAGGAAGTTGTCGTGTTTTTTGTACGTCCGGTGGCGGGAACTGGCGGGTCTTCTGGACGTCAGTCGGTGGGAATGGTCGAGTCTTTTGGCCGTTGGCCGTCGATGAGGGTGCGGATTTTGCGGTTGGCGGAGCAGGCTTCGACGACGTGGTCGATGAGATTTTAGAAGTTCCATTTTGATGGGCAGATGATACCGGTTTCCTAATGGAAGAAGGTTGGGCACTGACTGGTGGCTTTTTCGCTGCCATGAGAGCAGCTTCGAGCTTGCTTTTTGATGACGACGGTTCGGAAGTAGGTTTCTGGAGTGACGAGGGCCGCTTTTCTTCCGGTCGGAAAGCTGGCGGCTTCGAACTGGTACTGCTGGGTGTTGTGCTGGAGGAGGAACTCGTCGGTTTTGACGGCGCGGCAGCAGCAGGCCTTCCAGAGCCAGCTGAATTCAGTTTGGGGATTCTGCCATTTGGAGCCATTACATTTGTAGTGGTTGTTCCGGGTTTGCTGACACTCGCTGCCGGTGGTGCCTTTCCGGCTTTGAATGCATCGTACTGTGCCAGTTTAATCTGTTTCTCTTTTTCCGATAGGCGAGCATCGTTTCGTATTCGATCGCGAATTTTCTTCTGTTCGAGATAAGCTTGCCGTTCCTCGTATTCTCGTTTCTCCTTCTTGGTCATGAGACGGTCCGGTTCCTTCTTTTTGTTGACTTTTTCGACCGGAGCTTCAGGTTTAACCGGTTCAAACTGTTTCTGTTCGGCCAGTTTGAGCAGTGTGGCGAAGTCCGGAGGCGCAGGTCCAGTTGATTTGCGAGCCTTTTTCCTGGCTGCTTCCTCCTTCGCTTTGGCTTCTGCTTCCTTCCTTCGATCCTCCTCCGGATCATATTTGTCCGGACCTACCAGCTTCTTACTACTACTACTACCACTTTCTTCATCCCTGGTGCTTCCCTCGGCGCCTTCCTTTCGCTTCCTGGTCCTAGGCGCGTTCTCCTCTTCCTGAACTCTGTTCAGTGCGTCTTTCACTCGTGCCTTCGCCCGGTCCATATCCTCTTTGGACATGGTCCGCTTTGCGCCATCCTTGAACTTTTTCTCCTCCGGGTTATTCTTGTACTTGTCCATCAGTTGCTGATAGATTTGCGACGCCACGTTGGACGTGTAACCGTAGTCGTCCTCGTCCGGCTGGTCCGGCCCTTGCAGTGTCACGGCCGTGTCGTTCTGATCGACGGCATCGTCCAGCACGGATTTGTTGGCCGATTTGATCACCTTCAACATCTTTTCGATCTTCCGCTTCGCCTTGGGATCCCGCTTGGCCATCAGCTCCTCCCGTCTGCGGTTCTCTTCGATGGTCTTCTGGCGCTCCTCCTCCTCTTTTTTGGCGAGAAACTTCTGAATGTTGGCCGATAGCTTCTTTTCCTTGTTCTCCTTCTTGGGCGGGGCGAACTTGGTCGAGTAGTAGCGGGACTGGAATTGAAAATGGGAGAGAAATGTGGAAATGGTTTAGTCTGATGAAGGAAACGGACTTCAGGAATAAGTCAAAAGGACTTGATGAGAATGTTAAGGTCCAGAAGTTCATTGGACTTTGAATATGGTGATTTCCAAATCTAAATGATTTCATATTTCAAAGAAGGTATTACGGGCCGCATCCTTGGTTTGAAATATCTCCGTATTCAAAGCCCAAATGAACTTCTGGATCCGTCCTTAAAATCTTCGCGTTCCTCTCTTGTAAGCTTTTTTGGCATTGCCTCGGGGATGTACTTGGAAGTTTAGTAACAGGGTCAGAATTTGCCTTCGGTGCGCTAAGGACATGTCGTGACGACTTCCGCATTAGTTCATACTAGCGACTATTTCAACTGTACTCTTAATGTAAAGTCGCATCCCCTTTGGGCTTACCTTGAAGACACTATGGTACTATGAACCTGGATTTACCTTGAAAATCCCCAGGAACGTAGGTATGGTAATCTGAATTTGTCGCTACGGACGATCCATAGGAGAAGATGTGAGTATTAAGTATAGCAAAATACGCTACGAGGGGGGCGTCAAGCTATGTCATTTATGGATGTTCGCTTAGACCTACTTTCCTTGAAAGGCGAACCAGCCAAAGGCAGAAAGCCTTTTTAATAAAGAACTGTTTTCCTTAAAATCCTGCACCGCTAGTTTAAATGAGGATTCAGCCGAGTTCTTTTCAAAACTTTGTTTGAGCTTGGCAAAACTATCCTCAGAAATCTATTGGAATTCTGCGTTGAATTTTCTTGAAACTTTCTTAAGACTTTCATTTTTTTTTCCGTTATTACCAGATCAGCTGTAATTACACAGAGAACCAATAGACGTTGCTTGGGACTAGCAATCAGCCTCAATGCCTCAGCCACTTCCGAATGCTGGTCAAGAAAGGAATGTGTAGGAATATGTTGACGTAATACTCGCTTTAATGCAAGCCGAGAACACTTATGCACTTCCACGAGATATCTAGGATGTTGGATAAAAGGGCTGGAATTTTTTGGCGTAGTAACCATCGAATTAATGATGATCAAAGTATGTCAGTACTATATGTTAATTAAATAAATTAGTTCATCTTTCACACCACTATCAACCAAACGTGTTTCATCAATTGTCCCATTAGGTTATGGGCCCAGACAGTTGCTAAGGAAACAGATTGAGATTTTTTTCAAACGCTAAGAAATTTTCTGAAGGAAATGAACGGAGCAGGCTCTAGCTACGATATGCCTGAGCATCGACTCCTAGATCTACGAACTAGTACGGACGACTAGTGCCAAAACAGCAAAAGAAGCTTGGGACTGTCTGCTGAGACGGCTGACGGGAATTCGACTAGTTGGCGCTGAACGTGATGATGAAGTCATAATATTATGTCAAACGACTCAGGAGTACGTGAACGAGCTTTTCACAAGGAGTCACCAGCTTTCGGTGGTTAGGATTTAAAGTGGACGATACTTGGTTGGCGAGTCTGCTGATGAAGGGCCTACCGAAGCAGTACGAACCGATGATACTGGGATTGGAGTCATCTGGAATGAAGCATACGGCAGACATTGTCAAGGCAAAAATACTGCAGGACGCGTTCTTCAGTAATTCAAAACCGGAGCAGACATCGGTGGACATATCAATGGTCAAGTGTTACCGGTGTAAGAAGCAAGAACACTATGCGTCACAATGCCAGAGAAAGCCTAGTGAGAAAAAGGAAGTCCGAGGTGAAGCCCGTGGGAAGCAAAGCGGTCATGCTGCATTTTTCGCGGCATTCAACGCAGTGCAGTCGACAAAAGACGATGTCGATTGGATTTTCGATTCCAGTGCAACAACGCATCTGTGCCGGGACAAGGAGCTTTTGAGGAAAGCAGAGAGTATGTCGGCCAACATCAATGTCGCAAACAGCACTGAAGCCGCCGTCATTGCCAAGGGTGTCTGGAACAGAGATTCCTGATTTGTTTCTATGCAATTCCGTAGACTTATTCAAATCTACGGATTTCTACGGATTTTTTTAGTCGAAGGTGATATTTTACGTTAAATGATAAATCGATGAAAGAACTTTTGAAAAACTACTATGGACAGTCCTCTGGGGTTGTACGCAATGGTGACGTCGGACTACGTGGTCTTATATAATAAATGTTATTTGTTAACTGCAGCAGGACTTGTGTTTTGTGTAGGAATGGGCATTTTATCGGGGTTCTCTCTGTTTGTACACTTTAGTATGACTATGATTGCCTTGAAAAGAAGCTTTTGATGTGACTTTTATTTGGGACATGTTCAGAAATTTAACTCTTTCGGAAAAGCTTGGTGACCCTGAAAAGGGCCGATCGTAGTACAGGCATGAATACCATGATCCTGTTGCACCTGTAGTTTTTGGCATACTTTCACTGATTGCTTCCCGGGGATCCTTGTTAAGCTATAGAAAGATGTGCGCGTGAGGACTTCCACGGTGCTGAAATTCAATAGTGTCAACCAGCTTGATGAAGTACACACAGCACGTGTCTGGATCATCATTGACCAGAGTTGCTCTTTGTAGTGCAGTCAATTCCTGGATGGGATCTGTTAAGTCATTGCCATTGTGTCCTTCTGACAATCTATGTAAAAGATTCAACAAATGGGGCCACTTCATCTCATTTGCACTGAGTGGGAGGAACATCGTAGGCTTTCCCAATTGTCGCATCATGGTGAACAAATTTCTCTTCCTTTGTTGCCAATACTGTACTGAATTCGGTAGGATAGATTTCGCTCAATGCACTGCTCCATGAATAAGGCGGTCCTTAAGGTTGACACGGGTGATGTTTACGGTCCCCGGGAACTTAAAAATGCATCGCAAGCCTTCGGAAACTCTAAGGCGAAGAACTTTCATTATCATATACAACAAATGTTGTGGTTTGGCCACACGCTTGTCTTGACGACAAGTTTCACTGGATGCTATCATGAAATATGTCACGCCGTGCTCGTCATATATTAATGACAGAGGAACCCTGTTTTGCGCGGGAGCGATCTCCAGGCATTTGTCCTCATTCCAAAGTGCGTTTCCTGTTGCCCAAACAGCAATTCTGTCTCATTATCCACGGCAATGGTTTCCAGCTCAATTTGAGGATCCACTGCAGGGGTATCAAGACCATCTTTGGCGATCTGATCAATTTTGATCCCGTAGCGGTGGTACAGTGGTGTCGTAATCTAATAAGAAAGCCACGCTTTAACCGTAGTTTCCTTTATAAAGCCGGACAAGTACGAAGACTTATGGATTATGTGCCTTTTGATGAACACGTTGAAGGCTCGATCATCATCGAGCTGACGGGGAAGAGAGCGTCGTCTCTCTTACATAACGCAAACGGTTGAACAACATTCGAGCAAAAAGAAAATTATCAAATAACTATCATATGACATATGTGATTTCGTTCTAATTCCTCAATTTGGTGTAAATTAAACCATTTCTGATCTGACCATAATAACTAGGACATCGTTGCTTGCTATTTTCAGAATTCACACAAGCATAACATTAGCAGCTCTTATTATGAGAAAAACTAAAATATATACATTCGTGACGGCCTTCGGCGACAATGTCGTATGACAGAGCCTGTCATATGACATTTTAGTTTTGTACTGTAATTTGAAAGCTTGTTTTGCAAGTGTCGGAAGCAAAGCCAGTCGATTATCATAGAAAATGTGTCGACTACGGTGACCGCTTACAAGACTGGTCTCGACACGACTTTTATTCACCTTCAAACGGCACCGTCGAAAACATTTCTCTTCAAGCAAAGATTGACAGTATATTATGGGGACTTTCGGCGGAGTGAAGATATGCCATGTTTCACGCACAGTATGACGTTTGCTTATGGGATATTTCATAGGAGGGAAGAGCTACAGCGTCGCCGCCAAATTATTCTATCAAAGAGCGGATAAGTGAGCAACGGTTGACAAGTTGCAGGGGTATATTGCTTCTTTCCCTTCAGAATCAGATTATACTCTAGATTGTAAAATTCGATTCTGAAGGGAGACGTACACTGAAGAAAAAAATCCGTAGAAACTGTACCGAATTCCGTAGATTTTGCCTACGGATCCGTATTTCCGCAAAAATTTGTAAAATCCGTATATCTACGGAGATTTCCGTAGATCAGCTATGGCAGATTATGCACGAGTACGGATTTCCGGATAAACTGACGCGATTGGTCAAGGCGACGATGGATCGAGTGATGTGGGTTGTTCGAGTATCGGGAACACTCGCGAGTTCCTTTGAATCTCGAAGGCGATTACGGCAAGGTGATGGACTTTCGTGTCTGCTATTCAACATCGTTAGAAGGTGTGATCAGAAGAGCTGGGATAGACACGAGTGGCACGATCTTCAGGAAATCCATCCAGCTTCTTGGCTTCGCCGATGACATTGACATCATGTCACGGAACTTTGAGACGATGGCGGAAACGTACATCAGACTGAAGGCTGAAGCTAGGCGGATTGGACTAGCCATCAACGCATCAAAGACAAAATACATGAAAGGAAGAGGTTCTAGGGAAGACAATGTTAGCCTCCCACCCCGAGTTCAGATTGACGGTGACGAAATCGAGGTGGTCGATGAGTTCGTGTATTTGGGCTCACTGGTGACCGCCGAAAATGACTCCAGCAGAGAAATTCAAAGACGCATTATGCCTACTTTGGACTCCGGAGGACGCTCCGGTCGAATAAAATTCGCCGCCGCACGAAGTTGACTGTCTACAAGACGCTGATTAGACCGGTGGTCCTCTACGGCCACGAGACCTGGACTATGCTCGTGGAGGACCAACGCGCCCTTGGTGGCGAACGGAAGGTGTTGCGTATCATCTACGGTGAAGTGCAGATGGATGACGGAACGTGGAGGAGGCAAATGAACCACGAATTGCACCAGCTACTGGGAGAACCATCCATCGTCCACATTGCAAAAATTGGGCCACTACGGCGCGGCTGGCAAAGTGTGGCCATGGATCGAGTAGAGTGGAGACGACTTCTTCGGACAGCAGAGGAAAACAAGGCCTTAGTCTGATTGGATAGATGGATGGATGGATGGATGGATACTGCCCATAATCGCATATCAGTCCCATATGGATAGGAAATCAAGCAAAAATGGGACTGATATGCGATTATGGGTAGGATAGTCATGTGAAATCACCATGAGTAATGTGCTATGCGTTCCAGATTTAGCATTTAATTTACTGTCTGTAAGCAAGATGTGCCAGAGTGGATAGCAGGTTATCTTTGATGCAGATTCGTGTAAGGTCATTAGTCCCGCGAAGCAGATAGTAGCGGTTGGACAGCATTCAAATGGTCTGTACATGCTGAAATTAATGAAGAATCCATCATTCCATGTAGCACAGTTTTCAATTGTGGCATCGACGATTGGGGCATCTTTCGGCAGACGGCATGAAGCGACTCAGAAATATGCCAACTGGAATGAAATTCGAAACTGAGTTTTTTGAAATGCGTTCCGTGCATACAAGCAAAGACAACGTATCAAGAAGACTGGCAACTCTTCCATTTTCTCAATCGCGTCATCTTCCACTTAAAGGTAAATGCTTTGAACGAATTTGATAGCAAAGATTACAACCTCAGAAGAAAGGTTTGTGTATTTGCTCATTTCTCTTTGCGTTGCTTCCACCTTCGCTCAAGCGCAGCGCTACTGTATCTGTCGCTTGAATTCTGGCAAAGTTGCCAGTCTTCTTGATTTGATGTATTTGATACAAGGCAAGCATCACCGACATCTGTTCAAGGAGAAAGGACACCGGGCTAGTCAGTTGCTCGCGTTGAGCCATTCCGATCTTTGTGGACCAATGGAGACAGCATCGTTAGGAGGAAGCCGATACATCCTAACGTTTATCGTTGATGCTAGCAGGAAGGTGTTTACTTATTTTCTGAAATCAAAGGTGGATGTTTTAGAAACTTTTGAAGATTTCAAGTCGTATGCTGAGAAACAGACAGGTGAGCTAATAAAGCGAATTAGAACGGACAACGGCAAGAGGAGTACGTTAATCGTGCGATGCGGAGGTACTTTTGTCACGCTGGAATCCACCATGAAACTACGGTTCCGTATAATCCGGAGCAGAACGGGTTGGCAGAGCGGATGAACCGGTTTTTAGTGGAACCAATGGAGACAGCATCGCGCCAGAAGCATGTTGTTCGATACCGAGCTTGAAAAGCGATTCTGGGCAGAAGCAGTAGCCACTGCATCTTACGTCGTTAATCGTTCACCGACCAAGGGTCTACCAGTGACTCCCGAGGAAAAGTTCACAGGTAAATGTCCAGACTTATCCCACCTACGTGTTTTTGGAAGCAACGTCATGGTGCTTCAAAGCGAGCTTCAAAGTCAGAACGTTGCATCTTCATAGACTACAGTGTAAATTCAAAAGCGTACAGAGTTTGCAACTTCAAGACACAGGACAGTTACTCGTGATGTCATATTCTTGGATGAAGAAAAAGTGACTTCAAGCGAAGCAGATCCCTCGATGCGAGAGGCACTTTTTGAAATGGTTGTGCGTGTGCAAAACAAAATGGAGGCTACAAATGACCAAGTCATAGATGGTAAAGAAAACAAGCTCTGCAAGCAGACGATGCCGCTGATGACAGTGATTCGGAAATTGACGAATTTGGTGAGCGTGTAGCTCCAGGCAAGTAGCAAAATTTTGATTTGGGTCTCAGCATTCTTCCTCATGATACTCCCCCAAAGTTCACAGTTATGCGATGTCGAGCCACATACGTTCCAGGAAGCAGTTTCTTGCCAGGAAAGCGATCGCTGGAAAGATGCCATGGTTGCGGAGTATCAATTGTTGTTGAAGAACCAGACTTGGGTGCTCACCGATTTGCCAGTTGGGAGGAAAGCAATTTGCTGCCAAATGGGTGTATAAACTGAAGACAAATCACGACGGATCCATCGAGCGGTATCGACTACGTAGAGACCTACTCGCCTGTGGTCCGGTATGCTACCATTCGTTATCTGATGTCATTAGCTGCCAGGCTGGACCAAAAAATTCACCAGGTGGATGCAGTTACCGCCTTTTTGCAAGGTGAACTGGGAGAGGAAGAAATATACATGGTGCAACCGGAAGGATTTGTCAACTCTGCTAGTCCAAGGAGCGTCTGCAAACTGAAGAAAGCGCTAGAAGGACTAAAGCAAGCTAGCAGTGCTTGGAACCAGAAATTGGATAGTGAACTGAAGAATTTTGGACTGACGCGGTCCAAGTTCGACACATGTGCATACTTCAGAATTGAAAACAAGCAGATCCTGATTGTAGCAGTGTATGTCGATGATATTTTCCAACAACCAGCGATGGGTGAACGAGCTCAAGAAGCAATTAACAGCGAAGTTTTTAGTGAAGAATCACGGATTGGCCAACAAAGTCCTTGGAATCCGAGTGATGAGGTGAAAAGGCTATGTATGTTTAGATCAGGAACAATATTTTGATTTGCTACTAGAACGATTTGGCATGGAGGACTGTGATCCAGTAGCAACCCCGGCGGACCACAACCAGAAGCTGACTAAACAGATGAGTCCAAGCACCAAGGATGAACGAGAGCAAATGCAGAGAGTTCCATTTCGAGAGTTGGTAGGAGGTTTACAGTTCCTAGCGCAATGCACGCGCCCGGACATTAGTTTTGCCGTTAATGTAGTCAGCCATTTTTGTAGTGATCCGGGGAAACCACACCGGGACAGCGGCGAAGCGCATTTTGCGGTACCTTAAAGGTACTAAGGATATGAAGATAATTTACAGCAAGCATGAAGATGAAGGTTTAGCTGGCTTCAGTGATGCGGATTGGGGAAACGACATCGAGAGGTGACGGTCCATTACTGGTCACGTTTTTTATGAAGCCAGGTGGACCAACTTCATGGAATTGCCGAAGACAATCCACAACAATGGAACCAGAATACATGGCAGTATCTGGAGCAGTACAGGAAGCGTTCTGGTGGCGAGGACTACGACAGGAGTTATCCGACGTTTCTGAGAAGGTCACGATGTGTTGTGAAAATAAGAGTGCGATACATCTAGCTGAAAGAGAGGTAGCAAGCATATTGATATTCGGCATCACTTCGTTCGTGAGCAAATTGAGGAGCACATGATAAGTTTGCAGGACGTGGCCAGTCAACAGCAAGTGGCGGATCTTCTAACCGGCTAACCGGGATCCGGCTCCCAAATTCGAAACCGAAAGACGTGCTATTGGAGTTAAAAGCATTCTCGGTTAAGGAGGATGTTGGCGTAGTAACCATCGAATTAGTGACGATCAAAGTATGTCAGCACTGTATGTTAATTAAATAAATTAGTTCATCTTTCACACCACTATCAACCAGACGTGTTTCATCAATTGTCCCATTAGGATTGCAGCAGGATTCGTTTTGGTAAACGATATGCTGAATTGATGTCCTAACGATTCAATAGCGCGAAGGAGCGTGGGATTGAACCCACGGTTTTCTGTTCAGTAAGCAAAATCGGTCACCACTAGGCCACCGAGCTCCTTATTTCACAAAACAATTACGATCAAGCTTGAAACATTAGGCGTGAGTTGAAATGGCTGAATTCCAATTCCAATAATTATGCGATGTTTCATGGAGTTCGGAGAGGGTAAAATAAAATCGATTCGTCAGTTGGCGTGGATTACGATTAATTACGAAACACACAAAACCCTTACAGGAACCAACATATGACTTATCCAGGAGATTCTTGGACTTTCCTGGATATAGTATACATTTACCTCCGGATTTGATGTGGAAGCATTTTAAATGTATCTGACATTGTCTTGTCCGGAAGATTCGTTGATAGCCTCTTGAGCATTACGGTTGAGATTTGATCAAAACCTACACTGGACTTACTCTGTAGTTTCCTTGGTCGTACTCTGGGACGTTTTTGTAGGTTATCTAAACTTGGTAACCCTCTTTACTTACTATTCCCGGATACCCTCTTGGCTATCCCTGGATAGTCGATGAGCTTGTCGCAGGAGTTGTTTGACTTGCTTTTGAGGTACTTTGAGTTTACCCTAAAATCCCTCTGTATGTACAGGTTAGATCTGCCCTGGATTCTGATTAAACTTACTCCAAAAATTCTATTGACCTACCTTAGACTGGAGTGGAACATTCTAATATGTGTTGACCGTTAGACTTGCTCCGAAGGTTCTCTACCTACGAGTTTGTTTATATTTTTTTTCAAATTGCCCTCCAGGTATATCTTATAGCTCTTCAGCGTACCTACAGATGTTCGTCCGATTTGAGGTAGAAGGAAGATCGTTGACGAATAGAACAAATACTAGCGTACCGAAGAGTCTTGCAATCATACAGATACGATCGAAGACTTACAATTTGATACCCGCCGAGCAAATCTACGTGCTTGAGTTTGACTTTGTCAATGGTTTTTCAGAAGCACGTAGAACACAGACAAACATCATTGATATCATGTCTCAAAATTTTCCTAAGTTTGTTCAAAAGAAGATCACAGGCAAGTCGCAAAATGCTTTCAGAGCACGGTATAGTTAATGGCGTTATCGTTATTAACAACCCTGTCTCAGAGGCATATGTTAAGTAATCCGCATCCTAAGCTTTGTTCAACATAGGTTCAAGATATGGAAAATTACTCATACGAATAACCAAATCACAACCAGTGCAATAAAATTGCTAAAATCAATAAAATCTTTATCAATGGCTGGATGTTTGGATCGTAACAGCTGGAACGATACCAACAATAAGTATCAAGAGAGCAAGGAAAGTGGGAGGCATCAGCCCCATGTTTCTCACAATGACTTCATTCAGTCGTTAATACATATTACACTCGTACTTTGTATTAAAACAACAACGAAGACACGCACTAGTGTCCATACATACAATGCTTTAGTGCGACAGTTTGTCATCTATTGCAAAATTCCTGTACGATAAACTGACTACGTAGCAATGATCTTTTATCAAACAGAGCAAACACTGTTTCGTTTTGCAGCCAAACCAGATCTATTTGAATTTCTCGTGACCTTCCCCCGAGCATTACCGATCGACCAGATTTGATCATCCCCAGCAGACTTCGGTGTATGCAGAAGGGAGAAGTTGTACTCCTCTTTCCCTTCTACTAGCCCCAGCCATCTGTGAACTCAAACCTCCCACCGCCCCCATCCCTTTCCACCCATCCAACATGACCGTGTAGGTTTCCTTTTGGAACAGTCGAGAGATTCGACTAGCGAACAGAGCAGCTCGCGCCCGTCTACATACCTCGGAATTTTTCTGCTCCGAATTGGAGGCATTGCGCTGAGCCACGCTCAGCAATTTGCCGAAATCCATCTCGTGCGGATGTCCGGAACCACCGCCGCGCAGTTGCGATCACTTTCCGTACCGAATTTCACAGATATTACGCGGAAATCGTGTTTTTTCCTATGACACACTTTGGAAACGTAAAGCCATGATGAAAATGAAGATTGACACTGGGGTGATGAATAATTTTTTGCACGCAGCGTGAACAAAAAGAAAAGGCCACAGAAATGAACAACGAAAGTGCATCAGCCTTGTCGAGCGAGTTTGACAGATTGATTTGGATGGGTGTGTGTGTGAGTGCGTGCGTACAGGTTTGGACGTTTCGGATGAACACTGACAGCATCTTTGTTTTGGTTTTGTCTGTGGATTCAGGTGATTAAAACGAGTATAGGGTGCGTTTAGCAAATCAGTCAATAAAGTACATACACACCAAATTTTGTAATTAAGTTCCAGCAAAACGAATTGGGTTCTTTAAGGGTATAGGCCTGTATAGGCTCTTTTCATGCACCATCAATGTAGAGTGCGCTAGCCGATTTGGAGAGGAAATGTCATCCAATCCATTTGTTTGCAATATAATGACGATTTTCAAAACTCAAAATAATGTACATTTTATTGCACAACTTGCAAATTTCCATCGAGAGTGGTCTTATTTTTCGATTATCTACAGATCTGAACTGATTTACAGCTGAAATCATTAAAAATCCGGAAGATCATAACCGCTGCGACAATTTTATAAATCTTAATTTTTCGCTTCAAAAATATATGGAAGCAATAGCCGGTTCACTTCAAATCCGATACAGAAAACAAAATGTTCCACGTGGATGATGATTTCAAGCACCTGCGGTGGATAAATCAATAAGGAAAGGTGAATATATTTTAATCTTCCTATGCTTCACGTTGAAAATTTCCACCCTCATCACTCTTTTGAGGATTCCTCTATACACCGCCAGAGGCTGAATCAATCGCTTAGTTTCTGTTGGATTCGCCTATACTAAGCTTATTGAGGTAAATGCATATTCGTAATCTGCATTAAAAATGGAACCCAAACGACCCAAACCCAAAATTTCATCAAATTTTGGTACACTGGAACTATTTTAAATAAGTACGATTACATTTGCAAAAATCACCTTATTAGCGCCCCTCGGTGTCACATTGTATGGGAGCGAGCTGTCAGTTTGTTAGTTTAGTGTCAAACAGTGAAGTTAATAATTTGCTTTAAATCTTGATTTGAAAATCGAGATGAAAGTGTGTGGGTTCGAAACAAATATCGCTGTGCTCCGAAAACGAAGCTCTTTCAGATGATGTATAAAAAACGATACATTTTTCAAAATTAAAGAACCCAAAGACCCAGCAAAGTAAAGTTTTGCTGGAAGATCAGTCATCTGAAATATTTTATATGGATGTTCCAGTAAATTGTAACAAATCAGGGGAAACATGTCAGAAGGGTATACCCTAATAAAAATTGTATGATTAATTTGCTTAACGACGTGTTCTGGGTATCAATCCAACATTTGTGGAATAGTTCAATGATTTGGGTTATCGTTCGTTTATGGTTATTTTTTATTAGGGTAACTCGAAACGTTAACAATAGCTTTGAACGTCGTTTTCTCTTGAATGACCACACACCCACGGAATCTGACTACACCAGCTCATAGAGCAAATAGTTTTCTGTCAGATGGATTTAGTTAGTTTGAGTGGGTGTGTTATTATTCGTAAGAAACCGACGATCCAAGCCATTGTTTACGTTTCGAGTTAGACCATTCTGACATGTTTTACCTGAAATGTCAAATTCAGGCGTGTCAGACAGTTTGGTTGGTAAATCTGACTGATCGCGGTTTTGAGTATTTTGTAGTCCAAGAAGCGTTCTGCTTGCGAATTATCATTGGGATGACGTAATTTTTTCTGGAATTGTAGAGTAAATATTCTACACTTTGTCGATGTTTTTGAAATGCTCACTTCTTTTTATCCTTGCATTCCTTTCACATGAAAACTCACCCATGAGGCCCATCATAAGTTCTTCAATAAGACTTTATTTTTTCCTTCGACTCAAAATTCTAATCAATTTGAGGAAACCGGTGTTTAGTATTATATTACCACAAACGAAGTGACAGACGGAGCGGCTCGAAAACTTTGGTGACTAACCTGCTATTGCAATTTTTCAGTGTACCACATGGCAACACCACTACTACTGGATTGAACCACATGGCAACACTACTACTGGATTGAACTAGCATTTTCACCAAATGAACTGGAATGTTTTGGTTCTATCTCTTTCACTCTACTCAAAACTGAAATGCATCAAAAAATGACAAAATGATACGCACTCTTTGCACACTGTCAAAGAATCATTGTACACAAAATCAACTTTGTTCAAATCAAAACAAAAAAACTAACCCATCTGGTGGATGATGGCATAAGCTTCCAAGAAAATTCTATTACAGTGAACCACATTATTTACATGGATTTCTTCGCCAGTTAGTCGTCTGTCACTTCGTTTGTGATATTACCATGAAATAGTGCATATGTAATAAAATGTGTTTTTAAAACTATTAAAACAATTTAACATATATAAACAAACGAATACTGCTGTAATTCCAGCAAAATGATTCACTTTCCGTTTTGCTGGAAAAACAGTAAACATTGCAGTAAACATAACAGTTGAGTGCTGTCAAATTGGGACTACACACTTAGTTTTTTCTACCGAGCTCGGCTGTGCAAATCTCGGCAAAAAAAGTTTTACTGAGATCTCAGCATACATTTCATTTGCTAGCGATTTGCCTTTGTATGATTAAAACCCGGCTAAATATGTTAAACTTGGCTATCACTATGAGATTATATGTGTTTAATTGGAAATAGGATTAACTTTTCGGTCATCAAAACAAAACTTTATTTTTCTCAGATCGGTGCGAATGTTACTTACGACATAATGAAAATTTGCTCTTGATTTATTTAAGAAAATCATCGATCAAAAATTGTCCAATGTACAGTTTGAAATGATGGGTATATGATTGTTACTTCGGTCATTCGGACTGCCTAACATGATTGGTGCTCATTTTCCAAAGGCGGGGCCAATCTAAAGTTAAGTACTATACTCTGAAATCTGTGAAAGGGAATCTAGTATCATGTAGACAAAACGTCCAATGTAACACTCATTGATTATGTCATTGAAAAAAATCGTCCAATGTAACATGTCCGATGTTCAACTCGACTTGTCAAAACGTCCTATGTGGTTATTTCTATGTTGTAGCATGAAATTCAAAGTAAAATTGTGATTTTACCGTTTCTTCTGAATTTTCAACGTTATTATACACTGACTACATTGAAAAAAAGTATTGCAAAATGTATTGTTTTTAAACAGTTAAAATAATAATCTGTTGAACTTTAACTTCGATTTTCTCAAAATGGTGGATATGTTACATTGGTCTATTTGAAAAGTGACGCGAGATCTCAGTGAAACCAAGGTAACTACATATAGGTGTTCTAATGTGTCAAATTCATGATTCAGCCATGTTGGATTTTTGTATGGGACAGCGACCCAGTTTGTTTACAATTAGCTCTAAAACCGCACTTTTCCCCCCCGCGACCTCCTCGCCTATATAGTGACAAAGCTGTATCACCATTTATATACCCACCATGAGTGAAACTTTTTTTTTGCCGAGATTTGCACGACCGAGCTCGGTAGAAAAAACTAAGTGTGTTTGTGGCTGTCCAGCAAAAACACTTTGCTGGAAGGATTGCTAGACTTGCAGCTCGGCAAAATCCAGCAAAATATTGCTGGTTTTCAGCGATAAAAAATGGGTGTGTAGGATTGATTTTGAATTTGCGATTTT
This sequence comes from Ochlerotatus camptorhynchus, assembly GCF_037179485.1. Classification (NCBI taxonomy): domain Eukaryota; kingdom Metazoa; phylum Arthropoda; class Insecta; order Diptera; family Culicidae; genus Ochlerotatus; species Ochlerotatus camptorhynchus. Next base: position 54,343 of record NW_027040884.1, read on the forward strand.
TGCTTTAATTTTGCGGCTTTAATTTTTTATATATCCGCTTATATTGGCATTATTTTGCACTTTTTGGCTTAGTGAGCTTGGGTGATTTGGAATTAACTTTATGAAAGATTAGAGATCTTCATTGAAGTCCCATTAACTTCAAAAAAAATAGTACGAACTTTACAGAAGCTATGTGGATTAAAAGGAAATGCTGAGAATTTCAAGCTTTAAGAATTTTAAAGCAAATCTATAAGCTTCCGAAAAACTGCTGGAATTTTCAAGAAGTTCTTAAAAAAGGAAAATTGTGGACATTTTTAGGAATTTCCAAGTATGTACTTCAGAAAAGGTAAATCCAGAGATCTTTGGAGAATTTCAGAGACCTTAAGAGTAGTTACCGTAACTTTAGTCCAGACTTTTGGAGCAGTTTAAAGATCTATAAGCGTGAGTTTAGAAACATTCAGGATAGTTCCACGATGTTCTAAAAACTTGAGCTTGAGCTTGAGCTTGATTGACCGCCCACGGTTGCTACTCTGTTATTGCCAGATCAGCTGTAATTACACAGAGAACCAATAGACGATGCTTGGGACTAGCAATCATCCTCAATGTGTAAAAACTGGTGATCTTGAATTAGGCAATACCAGCGCCGGCCGCGCCCAAACACAGGTCAAGAAAGGAATGGGAAGGATTGTGTTGACATGACACTCGCTTTGATGGAAGCCGAGAACACCTCTGCACTTCCACGAGGAATCACTGGGATGTTGGATAAGAGGGTTGGGTTTGCAGCAGGGTTCGTTTTGGTAAACGACAAGCTGAATTAATGTCCTAACGATCATATAACGCGAAGGAGCTTGGGACTAAACCCACGGTCTTCTGCTCAGTAAGCAAAAACGTTTGCCACTAGGCAGACGAGCACCTTTTTAATCACCGAGTTGCTGTTATTACCATGTAGTCATATTAACAAATAAAACGATTGACGAATCTTGATTGTGGATGGGCCTGAGATTAGACTCATGATGTTCTGCTCAGTAAGCAAAAACGGTTGCTCTAAGGCCACCGAGCCCCTCATATCACATAATACCGTTGCTCAAATTTTTGTATCCATTCAAACCCGGAACCAACGACAACAACGAGTTTCGCAAAATACACGATACACAAGCGATTTTACTATAAATCTCTTTGATATGTAAGGACCTGGGACCGCGTTTTTCTGCTCAGTAAGCAGGCTACTGTAACCGACGATCTTTCAAATCCGAAAACTAAAAACTACGAAAAAGTACTTAGGCCTTCATTAAGTTCCACATTCACGCGACGTACAATGTTTCAATTTGCTCTTTACGTATTGTTCAGGCTAGGCCCTTTTCAAAATTTACGCGAGAAATACGGACAATCGTCACCTACCTCGCAAAACCAAGGGGGGGAGGCGGCTGTCAAATACGAACAATCGTCGCCTACCTCGCATGCCTCGCATAACTGGTTCCAAAGGTAAACAAGCCATAAGAAACCTACAGCGATTGTTTACGTTTGGAGCCAGTTTCATACAAGAATGATCAGTAGGCTGATTTGACAGCACGTCCCCCCCCAGCGCAAAACTGGTTCCAAACGACAACAAAGGCATAAGCAACGATGGATTGTTGAACTTTGCTGGCTCCGGTGGTGTAGTGCACAGCAAAAAAAATGTAATATCGATCAACGTAATTCAAGCTGATGTATGGAATAATGATGTAGGGTAGATGTACCAGTTATGGCTATACGCTCCTATTATGATGTGTTCCAATTATGGCATATAGGATTTCCATAGGCCATGATTGGAACACACTACATCTACTACATCTACCCTAATTGTAATTTTGTAATTTATCCGCACACACCCTGATCGACCACTGTAAACCAATCTGCCGTTCAGCGTTTTCGGTTTTTGTTTCTGGATCTTTAGTTGCCTCTGTGATATACTTACTTGCGGCATACTATTTTGGGAGTGTATATGAGCGTGTACCATGTACGGTAGCTCATCTCTCATCGTGATGGTGGGACATACACTGATAAATTGAACTATTCCCATTTTGCTTGAAATTTAATCAATTTGGCATTAAGCTCAGTTTAATCATATCTAATGATTAAAAATTAATCCTCTCTATCTAAAAAATAAGCATCTGATATAAATCCCAGTTTAATCATGGTTGATTAGATGGTAGATAATCATTTTTTGAATAAATTTTAATCATTTTTGATTCTATTTTAATAATTTTTGATTGAATTTTAATCTTTTTTGATTATATATCAGTATTGAAAAAGAATAAAATTTAATAATGGAAAAATTATTTCGATTTTAATCATGCATGACTACTGCCGAAGTAATCATGGCTCGGACTCAATAAGGTGAAGCGGGAAACTGCATACTTTTTAAGCTTTTTTGATTTAATTTATCTTTGAGTGTAGCAGACAAATTAGAGAGAAAACAAGGAGGTATTAGTATAGTCGCTATATTCATAGTCTGGCGGATAGAATCTCGGAAACCAATTGAGCTGTCAAATAGCGGAACCAATCGAGCAAATCAAGACCAACAACAGAAAAGAGCACATCAGCTATTGCGAACAAAACTTCGGAAACCATTTTCTCGTGACTCAAAGTTGCCTACGCAAACTGACACCATCTTTGGGTTGAGGAAAGTTTCCCCTATCCGACGATGCTGGTATTTTGCGTTCGATTGGCGAGGAAAGAATAATCAACGTGTTGTTTATAATAGTTGATAGAACCTTTTCAATTGTTGGTCTACAATATATTGAATTGGTTTCGCATTTTGGTAGATCAAAATTCTATCCGCCAGACTATGAATATAGCGACTATAGTATTAGTATTAGTTATATGTAAACAAACAAAACATAAGTTAGATAATGCGGCACTGTAACTACTACTATTTTAGAGGTATGATTCGTCATGTTTAACTCAATGTTTCAATTGAGGCAAACTATCTATCTTACAATTACAAAAGCAAACCTAAACTTACAATTATATGCAAATGCAAAATGAAACTTGACAAATCATCGTCAATTCCCTTATTCCAGGGCAGGGCCTGACGATTTGAATCTAATTTTGATCAGTGAACGGGCACCATATGGTACATTTTCTCACCATGAACCTATCATTTCCAGCCTATCTGAACTATTTAATAAATGGAAGCCATAACATGGGTTACGCTCCCCCTAAGCGGGCCCTCCGCATCCTGTCTCTGTCTTATCTCAAATACAAAATGCCAATGGTATGAATGTATCTATATATAACTTGGAAATGACGTACAATCAAATAAACCCGTAACCCACTCACTTGGTCAGGCTTCAGAATCGTCCAGTGGGCAGTGCACTCTACACTCCAAGTTCCCTTTTTTTCAAATTTACCGCAAATTTGATATTTTACCCATTGAGTGTTGATTAGTCACAATGAAACGTTGTGACAGAAGTTGAGGTTACTAGTGTATTAAATAATCTAGGTCCTATTTAGGATTATATCTGAAAAATCCAAATCTGGCCAACGCCCACCCTAAACCTAAACCTGTTCTAATCCACCTGAAATGACTAACGAATGGAAGACTTTGACTACCCAGCCATGCAATAGTCTCATTCCGTGCCTTATGGCAACTTGATGATTCTATTGCGCTCATCTTCTTGCACCACCCAGGGGAGACTTGGTCCTGTACCCAATGCTTAACTTATCTCCTTTCCACTCAACTACTCGCAATTTCGTGTGATATAGTGGGCGGAATATTATTATATGAGACAATTCAATGCAGACGTCTTTCCAAATTTGGCAGATCGACAGGTAATCGGTGAGTTACCACGATAGTTGCTATTCAACAACTCGACAACGTCCCATCGTCAACGCCTGCTATGAGAATTTCCCATAGCAGACGCCAACGAAATGACGTCATCGAGCTATCGATCAACTACCCTGGTTATCGCCTGGTACCTTACACGCAGAGAAATGATTTTTAAATTCAAATGGATATATTTTTGACTCAGGGCCTAATATATTTTTGGTATTGATTCAAATACATTATTCGGTTAATTCAAAGAAAAATATTTTTGAATCAACAAACCGGTTGTAGAGTCAATAATCTGTTTGTTGATTCTAAAAACCATTTGGTTAATTCAAAAATATGTTTTGTTGAAATAGTGATACAATATGTTTGAATCAATAACAAAATACATTAGGCCCTGAAACAAAAATCCATTTTTCTACGTGTATAGCACGATGCTAGGAGGCGAACCGGAAGAATCGATGAGCTACCTCCCCCGATAGTTCCACGATGTTCTAAAAAATTCGAGAAACCATAAGATGTTCCGAGAAATTATGAAAAATTCAGAAATATTTCAGGAACTTCATAGAAGTCCAGAGAATTTCAGGGAAGTTTAAAGGTGTTTACGAGAATTCTATTTATTTCAGAGCTGAACCGAGGTATCTTCAATGGAATTGAGAGCTTCAGAGAAGCTCCGAGAACATAAAGACAGATCAGAGTTCAAATAATTTCAAGGACATATGTCACTTGAAGAAAAATACGGGAACTTCAGGAATTTCCATGAACATTAGCAAAATGCGGGAGCATTTCAATAAAGTTTAGTCAGAAAATTAGTTGGAGATTTTAAAAAGTTTCCAGATTATCAGAGAACTTCAGAGATGTTTAGAATTTTTTTTTTTTTTAATTTTAGTCACGAAGTTACAGACGAAGCGGCTCGAAAACTTTGGTGACTAACCTGCTATTGCAATTTTTCAGTGTACCACATGGCAACACCACAACTACTGGATTGTACCACATGGCAACACTACTACCACAAACGAAGTGACAGACGACTAACTGGCGAAGAAATCCATGTAAATAATGTGGTTCACTGTAATAGAATTTTCTTGGAAGCTTATGCCATCATCCACCAGATGGGTTAGTTTTTTTGTTTTGATTTGAACAAAGTTGATTTTGTGTACAATGATTCTTTGACAGTGTGCAAAGAGTGCGTATCATTTTGTCATTTTTTGATGCATTTCAGTTTTGAGTAGAGTGAAAGAGATAGAACCAAAACATTCCAGTTCATTTGGTGAAAATGCTAGTTCAATCCAGTAGTAGTGTTGCCATGTGGTTCAATCCAGTAGTAGTGGTGTTGCCTTGTGGTACACTGAAAAATTGCAATAGCAGGTTAGTCACCAAAGTTTTCGAGCCGCTCCGTCTGTCACTTCGTTTGTGCTACTACTAGATTGAACTAGCATTTTCACCAAATGTACTAGAATGTTTTGGTTCTATCTCTTTCACTCTACTCAAAACTGAAATGCATAAAAAAATGACAAAATGATACGCAATCTTTGCACACTGTCAAAGAATCATTGTACACAAAATCAACTTTGTTCAAATCAAAACAAAAAACTAACCCATCTGGTGGATGATGGCACAAGCTTCCAAGAAAATTCTATTACAGTGAACCACTTTATTTAAATGGATTTCTTCGCCAGTTAGTCGTCTGTCACTTCGTTTGTGGTAGTAGTGTTGCCATGTGGTACAATCCAGTAGTAGTGGTGTTGCCATGTGGTACACTGAAAAATTGAAATAGCAGGTTAGTCACCAAAGTTTTCGAGCCGCTCCGTCTGTCACTTCGTTTGTGGTACAGTTTCTCCGTCGGCTACAGCAAACGATATTCTTCCGACGATACAATACATCGCTATTGCTGGCCTTCATGTTTTGGTATTTTGATTCTGAAGCAATACTGGTTCTGACAATGCCTGTGGAACTCCGGAGATTAGTTTGGGCTGCAACTTCTCATCAGTGACCGGTAAATTTGTGCGTAAAAATCTTCCCATTAATCTTTGACAATGGGGCAGGCAATCCAGTAGACCTCAGCGTATTTCTGGCGTGAAGTAATGCTAGTTGTATATCTGACTTATCTTCAGCACATTTCTTAAGAATCATTTTAGCCGTCTGCACGTAGCGTTCATCTAATCCGTTAAAGACCACCGGGAACCACGAGGTCTTTCTCCTCAGGGAGGGGAACAGAGCTCTCGGAAACTTGGTCCATCAGGAGCTCCCACCCGTGTCCAGGGTACACTGGAACGGAGCCAGAGGATGGACAGAACCAACCATACGCGTTGACCTTTCAATTGCCAAGCGCTTCAAGACAGGTAACAACACCCGTGCCATGCCGGCCCACGTAGCGGAGCTGCTGAGAACTAACACCGTTACACGGACGGCGCTAAGGCCGTGGGTAAGGTCGGATTCGGAGTAGCCGATGTATCAAATAGGTACTTCTTTCGACTACCCGTTCAGTGCTCCGTCTTCTCGGCGGAGGCTGCGGCCATCCACTTCGCCACCACGACACCCGCCAATAAACCCATATGTGTCCTAACAGACTCCGCCAGCGTTTTATACGCCTTGAATTCAGCAACATCCAGACACCCCTGGATACAAGGGATCCAAAAGGCCGCGCCGCCGAACACCTCATTTGTTTGGGTACCCGGTCATTGCGGTATCCGGGGCAACTGTGAAGCAGATCATATCGCTGCCACAGGTCGCTCCGGCCGGATGGCCACCACAGTTGTACCCAGTCCGGACGTAAACAAATGGGTGAAAGCACCCCTCCAAGACGCCTGGGGGTCTTATTCCGGCTTCGATCCGGACACACCCGAGTGACCCAAAACATGGGTAGCGATAGTTTTGCGACTTCTGCAACACGATTTTGACAGTCGAACACCTGATTATTAACTGTCCCTGCTTCCATAACATTCGGCTCCTCTATTGAATACCGAACAGCATACGTTAACGCCCTCTCTAACGACCCGTCCACAGAAGCAGCCCTAATAGTTTTCCTAAAAGATGCTGGACTGTTCTATAAAATATAATCAATATACATATACAAAATGACCACGCCTCGAACATGGACACCACTGGAATGAGCCTGGATATCACATGACGATTACCTGACTACCTTCGACAACGACCACCGCCATTCACACCATGATCCGGCAACCACGCTAAGAACCAAAGCAGGAACTATAATGAACTCTGTTAAAAAAATACTCTGTACTAAGCGGACTCCCTTTTGGAGCCCCACCAACCCCTAGAAGAACCCCTTCTGGGTTCTACAAACTCTCAACTATGTGATTAGGGAATCCTCCTTCTGGGGCTCCCGGAGATGAACCAGCCTGCGACTGAAAATCTCCTAAATAAAGAAACAAAAAAAAAAAAACAAAAAATCTAATCCGTTGGCTCGTGGAAAGCTATACTCTTTCAAATGGCAAACCTCGTGGCAAACCAGGAATTTCCTTTAATAAGATGATTTGTTTGACGTTGTCTCGTTGATGCTTTTGGCAGACTCTGCAGGCGTCGACTAGTTCCTGGATGTCAGAAGTCATGTTTATCCAAAATAGGAACTGTTTCGCAAGCTTCACACAACTGTGTAGTCCGGGATGTCCGCTGTGGAAAGCTGTTAGCAGATCGTGGAACCACTACTTGATGAGCCTTGAACACTATTCCCTCGTATACCGCAAGCTCATCGCGGAAAAACCAGAATTTACATCGTCCAACCAGTAATTATCACTTGTTTCAGTAGTTGCAATTCATGATCGCTTAGACATCTGTAGTACGATATGAACCTCGAGTTCTTCCTCAAACTCATCATTATGTTGATTCAAGACGTCCCGACTCAGTATATCTGGGATTGGTATGTCCTTACCTCTTACGTAGACGTCACGTGGATTATACTACGCAACATTCAGCCAGCGGGTGCGCGGTCTAAAGGTTTCCGAAAAATTGACTCCAGTGGTTCATGGTCACTCTCGATGGTCTTTTCTCTGTCGTATATGTAAATGTAATGGTGAAATTTTTGACATGCAAAACTAATTGCTACAGCCTCTTTCTCTAATTGCGAATAATTGAGTTCTGTTGAATTTAACGACTTCGAAGCGTAGGCGACTGGTGGTTGACCACATTGCAACAACGCTGCTCCCATCGCTTTCGAACTAGCATCCACTGACAACGTAACAGGTGCATTGACGTCGTAGAAGGCTAGCATGGGCGGAGAAATCCCATGCAACGTTCTTTCCTAAAAGCGTTCAAAGTGGACTTGTAATCTCTGACAGGTTTTTAATGAACTTACCGAGGTACGTAATCATGCCTAGAGCTCTCTGCAGCTACTGCCTATAAGTAGGTACCTGGAGATTCCGTTTTGGGTCACCTGCTTTTAATCCGTCGGCCGATCAAACAAGCACTTCTCACGGTTCAACTTTAGTCCTGCAGTATGAATCCGTTTCAATACGACGATGTTTGTAATCTCCTGCAACTGCCTTGAGCTCCTGGCGCGAATCAATATATCATCCATAGAGCATTCAACGCCTCTAGCATAATGCTTTGGAATACCTCGGGAGCCGATGCCAGGCCAAATGGTAGTAGCTTACAACGATAACGGCCCCACGGCGTTCCAAACGTGAGGCATTTTGATGTGCGGTCACTCACTTGTATCTGCCAGAAACCTTTTTCTACAATCCAAGATTGTGAACCGACTAGAATGTTTAAAACGTGCAGCGATTTCCTCAATCTTTGTGAGTTCTTAAGAGATTCTAATTAACCTGCGATGGATCAAGGCAGATCCGTAGTTTTCCCTTCTTTCGAACAATCTTATCTTTGCAGTCACTCCTAATATTTCCACGCTAGAAAGTTCTTTCTCTGATACTGTGGGGTACGTTTCTCGATGGCCGGATTTTCCATGCTAGATTACCGACGAGGTTAATATCATAAACGTAATTTCGCAAACATCCCAGGCCTTCGTACAGATCACTTTTGTTTATTTAATAATATTAATATTATTCTGGTCGTTGTATGTCAACAGATTTTACGTCACCGATGGTTCGATTACTACGGAAATATCATGGAGAATCCACATGGGCAGCACATTGACAGACACTCTTCTTCCATGAACTTCAATGGTCTCAAACCATTCGTCCGCTCTGGTCATAAACTTTCGATTGAAGGTGCATATCGTACATAAGTGTTAATGATATACTAATTGAATAAGTCTGAGGCATCAAATATTTATTTGGTGTGCCATCAGATCGACTACCTTTCTTCTCTTAAGTAACTTTTTTTTTACAACAATAGGTCACTATTTGGTCACTTATTTCTTCAACATGGTCACCAACATCACAATTTTTTACAGCATTACTCGCTACCAGCCCTGGTTTTCATTGTAAGACAGCCTATATTACATGATATCAGCCAGTCTGAACGTTACTATTAGACTGCAATATCGGCGTTCATTAATGAAATGCGATCATTTTATTCTCATGATACTTTATTATCAAGCATTAGCACATGAAATTACAAGATATTTGTAGGGTGTATAGAATGAATTACTCATAACATTTATCGTCATTATATTCGATTATCCGTTAATTATCATTTGCAACTGATTTCATATGTCAATCTAGTAAGGTCTTAAATTAGTAAACTGTATCAAACAATGGCTTAAAATAATCAATAAAATCTACACATTACACATCACAAATCACAATGCCCAACAGCCGTGGCAGCCAGTGCCACTGATCGATCACATCACGCTTTCCGGTTCACACACTTCAATGCAGGTACTCATTCCCTGAAAAACAATGAAGAATCATTCCTCTCTGAACCATCCCACTGCAAACTAGAGAGCTCAATCGCATTCACTTCTTGCGCTCATCGACGGACAGTTTCATCAGCGTGACGCAGATTTCCTCACTGATCTCCTCCGCCTCGGGCATCTCCGAGAGGACCCAAGTTTCGTCGGTACTGGCCAGCTCCTCATCACAGATGGGACACTTCTTCTGGTGAATGTTCCACTGCTCGATGCACGGTGTACAGTAGCTGTGAGCACAAGGAAGTGACACTTCCGGCTTCCGCTCCAAGCAGATGCAGCACTCGTTACACTCAAGGTAACAATCTTGGGCGCCGCGTAGACCGTCTTCACAGCTAAAACCGGCGCTGCCGCTACTGATGGCATCGACCTGTTCCATCAGAATCGATGCCGTCGTGGTTGCGGCCTGGGGGAATACAAGCGCGTTTGGCGTCTGCGGGCTGATGTCAGGCCGTTCGAACGAACCGGTTCCGCTGGACGAACTGCCATTCCGCCCGGTCGTCGACGTGGAGCTGGAGTGCGTTGGGCTGGAGTTAGGGGTGCGAATCCGTTGCGTCTCAACGGTCACCATCGCGTGCAGATTGGTCTGGAAGGTGCGGAATACCTGCAGAAATTGCTTCAGGTTCAGCAGCTTGTAGCACTCGACCTTCTTGGTGGTGGGATCGACCTTGACGCAGGCAATGCGCACCGTACCCTTCCACAGGACGCTACTGTCCGTTCCCTTCTTGACGGCAAACACCAGCTGCTTACCGTTCGGGTCCAGGCATTTGCGGGATCTGCGGGAGAAACGGAATGCGATATTTGGTGTTATCTTAGTAGAAGACAAGGGCATGCTCCGAAGCTTGTTAGAGGGTCTATTAACACCGACAAACCGACATGCAACTTAAATTTAACTCTTGGTCGAGAATCCATAACGGCCGATTCAAATGTAAACCATAGAAATGTTTTATCTAGATAAAAATAATTTGTCCGAAATAGATTAGACACAAACCTACTCATAGATTTTGTATGCGTGTTCGTGGCTAGGATAAATATTTTCCGTGAACACGGCGGCAGATGTCAGTTCGGTGCTTTGATCAGAAATTTCTTTGTAATTTGTATGATCATTCATGTTGGTTTGTCGGTGGCACTACTACAAAGTTCACTGTACCAGGGCTGGTAGCAGGTCACTTTTTAGTGACTTGATCACTTTTTTGAAGCCAGTCACTAAAACGTCACTTTTTACACCTAAAAGTCACTAAAGTCACTATTTCCCTAAAAATAGTCACTACAGTCACTTTTTCGCAAAATGTTTAAATTTAGTACTTGGCACTAAGAAAGTCTACAGTAGTTTTAACAAAATATACATATCTGTTTAAAAATTGAAAATTTTAACCAGGGTGACCAGTGAAGCGCAAAACGTTAGAACACCAGGAAAACTATTGGGAAATGCCTTAATGCCTCGATTTAAAGGAGAGTTTTAAAGGATTCCAGGGAATACACCAAGATATATCAGAGAAGAATACCAAAGTACAGACTACAAAAGTCTCATGTAAAATTAACTGTTCTGAGGACCGATTTCTTCATATCCGCTTAAATCTTAAGCCAGGTTTACCTATATAGTAAAACTTGGCTTAACACATACGGGCGTCGCTTTTGATTACTGTTTAAGTTAATAGAAACTCAAAATTCAGCTCCGAACCAATTTTGGAAATAATTCTAATGTCATTGAGAGTGCATTTTAACGAGAGTTCTGATAAGAATTCTATGATGATTGGATGAGGATTCTAGGTCTAATTATAATAAGAATTCAAAATTAGTTCTGAAATGGCTCTGATGAAAAAATTCCATGAAAATCCCGTGAACTCCAAAGATGGTCTCTGCGGATAGTTCTAAAAGAATTCTGGGGTGATTTCTGACGATACTTTCAAGAGAATTCTTAAGAGTTCGAAATAAATTCCGAGAAGAATTCAAATGGAATCGAATTTTGAGGAAGGAATTCTGAGAAGAGTTTCAAAGTTTGTGATGGATTTTTGTTTTGAGAATTCGGAGGAAATACTATGGGGATTCTAAGGAGAATGCAAATGAATGCAAGGGAGAAGTCCAAGATTATTCTAAGCAGAAATTTATGAAACTTCTGAGGTTAATTGCATGGAAATTCTAAGGATGGATTTATGGAAGGAGCCTTCAGGGAGTTTCTAAAAGAATTAATAAAAAATCGAAAATAATCTACTTTAACTAATCATGTGTTATTACTTCATGCGTAAATTTAACGATTTACATAGTCGGAGATGCTTAACGTCAAATATCAGACTACAAATGGAGATTTTATACGACCGAGGAGGAGATTCAATTATAGAGTTGCTAGTTCCGTTATAGTACGGCAGTGTGAAAATTGTTTATCAAAGTAGAAAGCGAGCAAAGGACAATTTTGAGGAAGGTACGAATCGGGTAGTTGTTTACGGCCGATGGCGACTTGAGTGTGAAACAATCAATAGAACTGTTTCCGCACATCAGATGTACATGAGAAAATCGGTGATCATCCCTATAACGGAACTCTTTACTCTGAACTCTTTACATTCATCTCCTCATCTATCGTATAAAATGTCCACTTTAGTTCTGATATTTGATGTTAAGCGTTTCCAACTACAAAAATGATTTATTTCCAAGAATTTTGTTGATTGTTCTGCAAAGAATTTCAAGAACGCAATATTATGTTTGTAAAAGCTCATCTGCTTCTAAGTTTAAGAGAAGGGGAATTATTCTAAAAAAGTTCTTGAGATCATTCTGAAGAAATTCTGTGAAAATTTCATAGCAAATTATCAAAGTTATCTACCTAGATATATCAAATATTTAGATATTTCGAACGCAGAATCAAATTCAAGATCATAAAAATGGGAATTACTATTTACTAGGCATCATGTATAACGTAAGCAAAAGTAAATTATTCAAATCACTTCAAATGCTCTTCACAGGGGTTTCCGTTGTGAGATTCGATTAAGTTAGATGAATTTATGAAATTTGATACTGAGTTCCATGACATAAAAAGTTTATTTCGATATCGAACCGTATTTGAATCTCAATGTTACCATATAAATGGTTACTTATTTAGTATTTACAAGTCACTATTTGGTCACTATTTCCGTAATTTTAGTCACTAAAGTCACTACTATTATATCGCATCAGCGCTACCAGCCCTGCTGTACTTCTACACACTTAGATTTTTTCGCCGAGATGGGCACCACCGAGCAGCTCGGCATTTTATTTTGCTGGATCTCAGTGAAAAACTTGCCGAGATTCAGCTAACAAACGGGAATTTTGCCGAGATCTCAGCTAACAAACATATTTTTTGCTGAATTTCCAGTAAAATAAAATGCCGAGCTGCTCGGTGGTGCCCATCTCGGCAAAAAAATCTAAGTGTGTACGAGGTTAATTGAACTTGGATCAACGACAAATCGACATGACATTTAATTCTGACTTATGCCCGAAAATCATGAACGGCCGATTTAAGTGTGCAGTAATCCGAACTGTCAAAACCATATGATTTTTTGATCTAGATAAAAATAATTTGTCCAGAATAGATCAGATACGAACTAATTCATAGCTTTTGCATGCGTATTAGATGTCAGTAGTGTGCTTTGGTCAGAAATTTTATTGTTTTTGCTATGGTCAGTCGGGACGCAAAGTTTTTGGAGCTAGGTTCGCAGCTTCAGGAGGAGCGAGTTCCGGAACAAGTGGAAGAGTTGTCGCTTGATTTGGACACAGTGCCACCGGATGTAGAGCTGGATGCTTCGCAACAGCAAGCGGAGGTCAAGCCAAGGCCAACCGGAAGTGGCGCTGATTGGAGTCTGCAGGAAGAACCATCATTTCACAGCTTGAGCGACACTGATACAACCGATCAGGAGTACTTTGATCTGGATGAAGACACAAGCGTTAAAGAACCACGAAGACCACAGCGGTCGACTTCTGGTGCACTGCCGAAGCGTATGGAGGATTACGTTGTTAGCGTGGCGCGACTGAGTGAGAGTGAACCAAAAAACTAAAAGGAAGTGATCAGCAGTGTCAACAGAACGGAGTGGGTCGGAGCAATGGACGATGAATACCAGTCTTTTCTTTCCAAAGGAACATGGTCCCTCGTGCCGTTGCCTACGGGGCGACAAGCGATAGGCTCAAAATGGGTCTTCAAGGAGAAGAAGGACTCGCGTGGGCAGACGATGCGATTTAAAGCAAGGCTAGTTGCCCAAGATTTTGCTCAGCGTTGACTATGGAGAGGTGTTCTCACCGGTGGCTATGCAAGCGACACTGACGGTTCTTCTGACTGTCGCAGGTCACCGGAAGTATCATGTACGGCACGTAGATGTGAAGAATGCCTACTTAATGGAAGCCTAGACGGCTTTGCGGGAGAAAATCGATATCACATCTCTTGGTGAGGTCGGTTATTTCCTCGGCATCCGGGTGAGGAAAGATGAATGTGGAGTGTTCTGCCTCAGTCAACGAGCGTTCATTCGCGAGATTGCTGTTCGTTTTGGGCTAGGTAAAGCGAAGCAGTCGAAGTACCCTTTGGATGTTGGGTACTGGAAGCAGGACAGCGAGGCATTACCTGACAATGAACAATACCATAGTTTGGTAGGTGCCCTCCTGTATGTGTCAACAAAGAAGGGGGTGGTACGGTACTTAATCGGAACGGAGGACTACGAGCTGAGCCTGAATTGGGCGGGAGATTCGCGAGACAGGAAATCTACCAGCGGGTTCCTATTTCAAGTCGGTCATGCAACGGTTAGTTGGGCGAGCCGCAAACTACGATGGAAGCCGAGTACATCGCTCTCTCCGAAGCGGCGTCGGAAGCGGTTTGGTTACGCAGGTTGCTGGATGAACTCGGTGAGAAGCAGCAGGCAGCTACAGTTATCTTTGAGGATAATCGAAGCTGCATCGACTTTGTTTCGTTGGAGCGGCAGAACAAGCACAGTAAGCACATTGACATTAAATTACATCATGCTCCGGATCTGTGTGCTAGAGCAATTATTCAGCTGAAACACTGCGTCACTGAAAACATGATTGCCGACATTTTCACGAAGGCCAATGAAGATTGGTCAGTTCACGAAGAGTCTCGGGCTCATCAGAAAGCAGTAAGAGCAGGAAGTTCAGTGTTCAGCGAGGAGGAGTGTTGGTGGCTGTTACGTCAGAGGCGCTATCACACTGAACTTAAGTAAAGAGAGACATTATCAACACTTTGAAATGTATTAACTTGGGTTTTGTGTTTACCTTATTCCTTATTCGCTACTACGCAATAATAAACACGTTTCGTAAAATCAATCGAGTTTCCGTATTTTTCTACGCGGTCGAAAGTTCCCTGCGGTCGTTTCTCTGCTTTGGTCATTCCTTAAGTGGAACGTCGAGTCGATCTGTCAATACTGTGATAGTTTTGTGTCAGTGCAATTGATTGATAAGTTTTGAAGGTGATCAGTGATGAGTGCTGAATTAAGAAATTTATTGAAGCGAGAACGCTTTCTTCAACAAAATGGATGTACAATCAATACAATCAATACGAAACTAACGATTTTAAATTGGCTCACTGCTTGACTAGCCTATTGGTCCCAAGCAAATCGACTAACGTACCCCATTCTAGTATAAATTCCAGTACTACACTACACGGCGAATGAGAACAACCCAAATTTGAGTTTAGTTCACTCATAATCGCCAAAAGTGCAGGAACTCAGCGATGAGTTAATTTGCCTCATGTTTTCCCAGGAGTTTCCAGGGAAAAATTCCCGAATTTGAGAAAAGTAAAGATTGGATTCACTCAGTCTATTGGTACTACCATAGAGGTAACTCTAAGACAAGTAGGTCCCGAAGAAACGTGCTCAACTTTTTGGCTCACCTCTGGTACTATCTTCGGTCCCAAGCTTGTCGAATCACCCCTCGAAACATAGGAAAAACCAATAACCCCTCATTTTATCTGTCAAACTTTCATAGCGAATCAAAACAAACATTGCGTAGTACTAGAATTTCGACTAGAATAGGGTACGTTAATCGTTTGCTTGGGACCAATAAGCTAGTCAAGTAGTGAGCCAATTTAAAATCGTTAGTTTCGTATTGATTGTTGGTACTACTCCGGGGCTGAATAAAATTTTCGTCAATTTCCTCATTTTCCGGCAGAATTTTTAGGTTTTCCACAGGAAACCATGAGACAAATTTTACTCATCGCTGAGCTCCTGCACTTTTGGCGATTATGAGTGAACTAAACTCAAATTTGGGTCGTTCTCATTCGCCGTGTATGTTTGTTTTGATTCACTATGAAAGTTTGACAGATAAAATGAGGGGTTAGGGGATTTTCCTATGTTTCGAGGGGTGCATCGATTAGCATAGTACCAGAGCTGAGCCAAAAAGTTGAGCTCGTTTCTTCGGGCCCTTCTGGTCTTAGAGTTACCTCTATGATAATGTCGGCCTAAATGCCCATAATTTCGACCCATACAAAAATTCAGCAATCGACTAAATTTTCAATAGCGACCAAAAATATCAATTAGTACCGTCCCAATGACGCGTTCATCTAGATAAAATTGATAAATAGCAGATTGGCTCAATCTTAGATCCATAGGCCAACATTAGAGCCATTTCCCCTAGTTGAGAAGTTCGTACCAGATTTCGTTAAGGATAGAGATGAGTGTCAGATTGAAGTAATCCACGATTGCGTACGCTGCTTTCGTACCAAAACGAAGGTTCATGAGCAGCTAATGGCTGACCTTCCGTCGGAGAGGGTAACACCACTCCCTTACAACGTGTTGCCATCGACCTTTGTGGTCCATTTCTGGTCGCTTATCCTCAGCGCCGTACTCGCCCTGTGAAATGTTTCGTCGTGGTCTTCAGTTGCCTAGTCACAAAAGCTGTGCACCTGGAGTTAGTGGATGACCTAACAACACAAGCTTTTTTTTATTAAGGAGACTTTCAGCCCTGGGCTGGTTCGTCTCCCCAACAACACAAGCTCTCCTAGCTTCCTTCAAGCGATTTTCGTCTCGAAGTGGAAAACCTGTCATCATTACGTGCGACTAAGCCAAAAACTACGCAAACTCTTCATCAGCCATCAATTCCCAGACCACGCTCAGAGAAGCAGCGAACGACATTATCGAATTTCGTTTCATTCCCGCGCGCTCACCCAACTTCGGAGGTTTGTGGGAGAGTGCTGTAAAATCGTTCAAAACGCTACTGAAGGGAACGATAGGATCACAAAGATGATGAAACTTCCGACAAGAACTTCAGATGAGATGTTAAGAGAACTTGTGACGATAGGTTCAGAGATCTTCCGACTAGAAGTATGGAGCGTTTCCGATGAAAAGTTCAGAGCACTTGTGAGGATAGGTTCAGAGAACTTCCTACGAGACGATCAGATACTTTAGACAAAAAGTTCCTTATTTATTTATTTATTTATTATTATTATAGTCCATCTGACTTGATAGTCTCAATGAAACACTTAAATCTAAATGTAGTCACTCATTAAAAATTAAAAATTGGCCAACAGCAAACGATGACGAAACATCGAGGCATTGATGTCAAAGTCAAATAGGTCAGAGGCTTCGTTGAATTGATGAATCATGGCGACAAAGGAACTGTTTGCAGCATAGTTGGTTGCATGTACTACTTCGTGTAGCAAGGTTCTCGGACGGAGTGTTCGGGCAGGAGCATACAGATTAATTTTGGCCAGTAACTCAGGAACATCATATTCTGCGAGTAAAACTTTAGCAACGAAGACGACCTGCGATATGTTTCGTCGCTTAGCAAGAGTATCCAAACCCAGCAAACGACAGCGGTCAGCATACGGTGGTAAATTCAGCGGGTCACTCCATGGAAGATAGCGCAGTGCGTATCTGACGAATTTGCGTTGAACAGCTTCGAATCGTCCACTCCATACAGCCTGGTAGGGATTCCAGACAACACACGCGAATTCCAGTAGTGAGCGTACCAATGAACAGTAAAGGGTTTTAAAACACAGAGGATCACGAAATTCCTTAGATATCTTGAACATGAATCCAAGCTGTCGATTAGCTTTGTCGATCGTGGTTGAGAAGTGGCGAGTGTATGTGAGCTTTTCATCCAACATGACACCGAGGTCTTTAACGTGATCGACACGTTGAACTGCAGTTCCAGCAACGTTATAATCAAACAAAATGGCAGTCCTAGTTCGACGGAAACTAATTACGCAGCACTTTGAGACGCACAGGACCATAAAATTACGTTCACACCAATCATTAAAGATTTCAAGAAGGTTTTGTAGTTCTAAACAGTCGGCATAGCCTCGAACGACTAGATAAATCTTCAAGTCATCGGCAAAAAACAATTTACCTCCTCGTAGTAGAATAAACGTTACATCGTTCACAAATAAAGAGAAGAGCATTGGTCCCAAAGTGCTACCATGTGGAACTCCTGATCTGTTCGAGAAACAGTACGATGAGTAGTTTCCAATGCATACCGTAACTTCACGTTGCACGAGGTACGATCTAAGCCAGCTGCAGAAGGAAACAGAACATCCAATTTTTTCAAGCTTTGCTAGCAGAACGTCGTGCACAACTCTATCAAACGCAGCTTTAAGATCAGTGTAGATGACATCCACTTGAAGTTTCTTGCATACATTTTCCATACAGAACGACGTAAAGCTGACGAGATTAGTTTCCACGGAGCGGCCAGGAAAGAAACCATGTTGACATGTACTTATGTAATGCTTGCAGGAAGCAAACAATCTCTCATTTATCAGCGACTCAAACACCTTAGATTCAACCCCAAGCGAGGTAATCCCACGGTAGTTTTCCACATTGCGTTTGTCTCCTTTCTTGAAAACAGGGAACATAAAGGGTGATACGGTCAAAATTTGGTCAATATCAACTTGACGTATTTCTTTCAATTTTGCATTTAAAAAAACCTGAACACCCCTCATTTTGAAGGTGTGTGTGTGTAGAATGTTGCTCCTATTTTGATTTTGGAATTCACTCTTCAGTTGTCAAAATGCCGTCCAAGCAAGAAGAGCAGCGTATCAAAATTTTGCTCGCGCATCGCGAAAATCCGAGCTACTCGCACGCAAAGTTGGCAAAATCGCTAAAAGTTGCCAAATCAACCGTTACAAATGTAATTAAAGTGTTTGGGGAACGTTTGTCGACAGCCAGGAAGTCTGGATCGGGGGGAAATCGAAAACCGGAAGCCGCTGAGACGACAAAGAGAGTTGCCGGTAGTTTCAAGCGAAACCCTAACCTCTCTCTCCGAGATGCCGCAAATAAGCTGGGTGTATCCTCTACAACCGTGCATCGAGCCAAAAAACGAGCCGGACTATCGACTTACAAGAAGGTAGTGACTCCAAATCGCGATGATAAACAAAATACGACGGCCAAAGCGCGATCCCGGAGGCTGTACACGACGATGCTGGCGAAGTTTGACTGCGTGGTAATGGACGACGAAACCTACGTCAAAGCCGACTACAAGCAGCTTCCGGGACAGGAGTTTTATACGGCAAAAGGAAGGGGAAAGGTAGCAGATGTTTTCAAGCACATGAAACTGTCAAAGTTCGCAAAGAAATATCTGGTTTGGCAAGCCATCTGTACCTGTGGCTTGAAAAGCAGCATTGTCAACCAAGAAATTTACGTGAAAGAGTGTTTGAATAAACGTCTGCTGCCTTTCCTGAAGAAACACGGTTGTTCCGTACTGTTTTGGCCGGATTTGGCATCTTGCCATTACGGTAAAAAGGCCATGGAGTGGTACGCCGCCAACAACGTGCAGGTGGTTCCCAAGGACAAGAACCCTCCCAACACGCCAGAGCTCCGCCCAATTGAGAAATACTGGGCTATTGTCAAGCGGAACCTAAAGAAGACCAAAAAAAAACTGCTAAGGGCGAGCAGCAGTTCAAGGCAAACTGGCTTTCTGCGGCGAAGAAGGTGGACAAGGTGGCTGTACAAAATCTGATGGCAGGGGTCAAGCGTAAGGCCCGGCAATTTGGATTTGGAAAAGCGGAAGCCTAACTGAATATTTTTCCTGAATTTTATACTAATTGAACTTGAAAAAGAAATTTAATTTGATTTTTTAAATAAACGATTTCGCCGATTTACACGCGTTTTCCCTTGACCAAATTTTGACCGTATCACCCTTTAATAGACCGTTTTCATAGTGCGGGAAATTTCTGTTGACGAAGTGACAGGTTGAAGAGCAAGGACAACGGAGCAGCTAAGATATCGGAGCATTTTTTTAGGACTGCAGATGGAATAACACTCGGACCTGGTGAAAATGATGATTTGGTTTTACTCATCACACAGAGAACCATTTGTACATCTACGGCAAAAACATCCATGTTTACGACGTCGGTTGGCACATCACGGACGACTCGCTCAATTTCTGCTTGCGATGGGGAGTCATTCGAGAAGACGCTTAAGAAGTGCCTAGCAAATAGGCTGCATTTGTCCTCAGTTGTCAATGCTACGTCATTGCCGAGAAACATTTTTGACGGCAGTCCAGTTTCCTTCCTCTTAGTATTCACAAACGACCAGAATCCCTTGGGGTGGCATTGCAGATTATGTTGAGTACGAATTACATACCTCTTGTAAAGAAGCTTGTTGTAGTGGCGATAATCATTGCTGGCAATTGAAAAATTTCGCTTGGTAAGGGTACATCGTCGATGAGTGAGAGCACGGAGAGCTCTAGATCGCACTCGTTTCAGGTTGCGGAGAGTAGCGTTAGACCAAGGCGGTTTTCTTGGAGGTTGGCACTTCGGTACTGAAGCACAAACACAGTCGCGCAACAGGCTATTATAGCGAGCGGCTGCTGTATCGATATTAAGGTCATTCAACACGTTCCAGTTGATCCGGGACAAGGAACGTCTCAGCAAACGGAAATCGGTCTTCCGGAAATTGAGCCGAGTGGAAGTCATGGTTTCATCAAAACGAATTTGAGATCCGTTCGCGATAGATATATCCAAAGCAGGGTGGAAATTGTCAAGAGGAACGATGACATCAGGCGCTTCAACGACGACATAGTCCAGAAGTGCACTTTCGCTAACAAAAACCAAGTCAAGAAAACGAGACTGGAAATTGGGAACAAGGTTTATCTGGCTCAGTCCATGAAAAGCCGTGCCGTCAACAAGCAAGCGACTGGCAGGAGTAGTTGAAGATGCAGGAGAAATTCAGAGAACTTCCGACTAGCAGTTCAGAGATCTTCCAAGGAGAAGTTCCGAAAACATCCGAGAACTCAGAGCACTTCCGAGGGTAGAATCAGCGAACTTCCGTCGGAAAATTCAGACATCTTCAGAGAACTATCAAGGAAAGGTTCAGTGAACTTCCAACGAGAAGGTCAAAGAAATTCTGAGGAGGAGTTCAGAAAAATTCTGAGGAGAAGTTCAGATAACTTCCGATGAGAAATTCGGAGAACTTCCGTCGAGATGTTCAGAGAACTTCTGAACAGAAGTTCAGAGAAATTCTGAGAAACTACGAGAAGAAGTTCAGAGAGCTTCTGACGAGAAATTCAGAAAAATTCCGTCGAAAAGTTCAAAGAATTTCCAAGGAGAGGTTCAGAGAATTTCCGACGAGAAGTTCACAGAACTTCCAAAGGGAAGTTTCGAGAGGAAGTTCAGAGAACTTCCGAAGATAAACTCTGAGAAGGTCTCTGAACATCAAGTAGGAAGTTCTCTGAATCTCTCCTTCAAAATTATTTGAACTTTTCGTCGGAAGATCCCTGTAGTTCAGATAACTTCCGAGGAGAAGTTCAGATAACATTCCACTATAAATTCGAAGAACTTCCGACTAGAAGCTCAGAGAGCGACGAGATGTGCAGAGAACTTCTGAGGATGGGTTCAGAGATCTTCCGACGAGACGATCAGACAACTTCCAAGAAGAAGAGACTTTTTTTTCAGAGTTCAGAAAAAAATCCGAAAAGAAGTTCAAATAATTTCCGAGGAGAAGTTCAGAAAACTTCCGACAAGAGGTTCAGAGAACTTCTTACTAGAAGTTCAGAAATCCTCCAAAGAGAAGGTCCGAGAACTTCGAGGAGAAAATCAGAGAGCTTCCGTCGAAACATTC
The DNA here is from genome assembly GCF_037179485.1 of Ochlerotatus camptorhynchus. NCBI lineage: Eukaryota > Metazoa > Arthropoda > Insecta > Diptera > Culicidae > Ochlerotatus > Ochlerotatus camptorhynchus. The sequence continues at coordinate 75,980 of NW_027040884.1, forward strand.
AGCCAACTTCCGACGAATTCAGAGAACTATCAAGGAGAGGTTCAGTGAACTTCCAACGAGAAGTTCAGAGAAATTCTGACGAGAAGTTCAGAGAAATTCTGAGAAGAAATTCAGATAACTTCCGATGAGAAATTCAGAGAACTTCCGACGAGATGTTCATAGAGCTTCTGAACAGAAATTCTGAGAAATTACGAGAAGAAGTTCAGAGATTTTCTGGCGAGAAATTCTAAGAACTTACGAAGAGAAATTCAGAAACATTCCGACGAGAAGTTCATAGATATTCCGAGCAGAAGTTCAGAGAACTTCCAAAAGGGAAGTTTCCAGAGGAAGTTCAGAGAACTTCCGAAAATAATCTCAGGGAAGGTCTCTGAATCTCTCCTTCAAAATTATTTAAACTTTTCGTCGGAAGATCTCTGTAGTGCAAAGAACTTCCGAGGACAAGTTCAGATAACATTCCACTATAAATTCATAGAACTTCCGACTAGAAGTTCAGAGAACTTCTGAGGATAGGTTCAGAGATCTTCCGACGAGACGATCAGACAACTTCCGAGTTCAGAAAAAAAAAATCCGAAAAGAAGTTCAAATAATTTCCGAGGAGAAGTTCAGAAAACTTCCGACAAGAGGTTCAGAGAACTTCTTACTAGAAGTTCAGAGATCTTCCAAAGAGAAGTTCCGAGAACTTCGAGGAGAAAATCAGAGAGCTTCCGTCGAAACATTCAGACAACTTCCGACGAATTCAGAGAACTATCAAGGAGAGGTTCAGTGAACTTCCAACGAGAAGTTCAAAGAAATCCCAACGTAAAGTTCAGGGAACTTCCGGTGAGTAGTTCAGATAGCTTCCGGTGAGAGCTTCAGAGAACTTCCAACGAGAAATTCAGAGAATTTCCGATGAGAAGATCAATGAAATCCCGAGAGAACTTCTGACGAGGGGTTCAGAGTACTTCCAACCAAGCATGGGAAAATTCAGCCCCCCCTCACCCCAATACAGTGCTGTAATAGGTTTTATTGGCTATCATCTAAGCAACAGCAAACGCACCGAGAAATCGGCAGTGAGCATGCATAAAGGTGTAAACGCGATGATCGATTCTCTTCGTCGATTTTCTCTTTTGATGATAACTCACTTGGATTAACATTTCTCGGTGCGTTTGTTGTTGCTTTTGATAGCCAATACAAACTGTTACAGCTCTGTATTGGACAAAGTTCAGAAAATTGCTTCCCTTAGCTGTAGCAATTTTAAGAGAAAATCGACGAAGGGAATCGATCATCGCGTTTAGGCCCTTATACATGCTCACTGTCGAAATGTAAATCCAAACGAGTGATTAACAAAAGAGAAAATCGACGAAGAGAATCGATAACTCGACAGTGAGCATTCATAAGGGCGTATACGTGATGATCGATTCTCTTCATCGATTTTCTCTTTGCATTGCTACAGCTAAGCGAAACAATTTTGTAGAATTTATTCAATGTAGAGTTGTAACAGGTTGCATTGGCCATCAAAAGCAACAGCAAACGCACCGACAAACGTTAAATCTAGCGAGTTATTAACGAAAGAGAAAATCGATGAAGAGAATCGATCATCGCGTATACGCCCTTATGAATGCTCACTGTCGAACTGCAATCAGGCTCACTGTCGAATTGGAATTGATTGTCGAATTGCGTTATCAAAATTTAATTGCACATGATAGGGGAAATGGCTCTAATGTTGGCCTATGGATCTAAGATTGGGCCCATCGCTAAAAATCTGCTATTTATCAATAATTGTATCTAGATGATCGCGTCATTGGGACGGTACTAATGGATATTTTTGGTTGCTATTGAAAATTTAGTCGATTGCTGAATATATATGCATGGGCCCAAATTAGGGACAGTTAGGCCGACATTACATACATTTCCCCTAGTATCAGTATGTACCACCTAATTTCCAATGCACGACTGGTTGGTTGCTTATCTTTATTAAGATTTTCAGGCAGACGAATATGTGACTGATTAACACCGATAGCAGATATACTCACAAACTGTTGAGATCGGCCAGACACTTCTGAAAGTCCTCGTAGGTGAGGCTTCCGATTTCGGAGAATATTTGCGCCTGCTTCTTGATTTCGAACTGCAGCGAGTCCACCGTATCGCACGGCAGGATCTTCTGCGGTAGACTCGACACCTGCTGTCCCATCGCACGATGGTGATTGGAGAGTGGAGCGGCGACGACTGCTACGCGGTGGATTCTCACTGGCCTTGTTTTTGCACTATACGGCCCGGTCACTGGCCAATGCAGCGTTTCGGAACGGAGAGCGTAAATGGATGCTTGTTTGTTTTGCTACTTTCTGGTCACTAGCTTTTGTGTTCCGGTGATTCCGATGGATTCTTTTCTGTCTGTTATCAGCGCAGTGGTATAGAGCATACTGATGTCACTTTTAGGTTTGACGTTCTCGACGTGTTTATGTTCTTGATTACGTGTTCATTACATTTGGTTTTCCGTAGTATTGTTTGCAAAGGATACCATTTACCATGATAGATGGACAATTTTCACTAAAAGTTGTTGCTTCAACTAAATAAAGATCAAATTACTATTACAAAAAATTAAATGTATTGACATTTTAAGATATAGTTAGGTTAGAAAAATTCAATAGAATAAATCAATCCTTTAAATTTGTCGGACCTCTTAACGGAATCCCTTTATGAAGAGCTTTGAGTGGGTTGGTTTATTTCCTTTAAATTCCGTTATAATTGCTTATCTTTTGACAGATACGCGTATTTCGTCTACTACTTGCAGACTTCATCAGTGCCAGTTGAGTACTTGGCACTGATGAAGTCTGCAAGTAGTAGACGAAATACGCGTATCTGTCAAAAGATAAGCAATTATAACGGAATTTAAAGAATAAATCAGTTTTGAACAAGTCATGTGCAGCTCGAACCAATACAAAACATCGGAAAACTGTGTGCGTGCGTGAACGTAAACCAAATGAACAGCCCTCCCTGCCCAAGGAGCACAGAGAGAGGTTCACCAGATTGTGAAATATAGTTGGATTAGTAAACCAAAAAATCAACGTAAACGCAATTAGTGACGTCACTAATTGCTTGTATCTTCAGGGTTTCACTCACACAACATAACCGATTCGGTAATCCAGCTCATGGCGTTGACGGCACCGTCGAAAAATTTGTTCTTCCAGCAAATATAGACAGTTTCTTATGTGAATTTTCGGTTGAGTGAAAGGATAGTACAAAGTCCGCCATGTTTCACGCACAGTCTGACGTTTGCTTATGGATTTTCTCATAGAAGTAAAGAGCTATATACAGAGTCGCCGTCAACGCCAATTGCTGTCAAAGGCCAATAGTGTCAGTCTGTACCAATGGCGTTTATATAAGGTCTGGGCCAAAGGGCTTATTGGTGTTAGTGAAATGTGCAAATGTTTAGTGGTGTTTGTATTTTATTGCAATGTTTATCTTTTTACACGAAACAGCTGTTGGCAGTGACGTATTTCTATCTGTTCTCAGTATGATGGCAGTGACGTATTTCTATCTGTTCGCAGATGTTCAGCAATGTTTACAACATTTTTGCTTCTAACACCAGCAAGCTGCCTGTTGGCCTAGACCTTATATAAAGTCATTGAGTCTGTACAATCTCGATCTAACAGTATCGAGTCGACGTTCGCTGTTTACGTTAGGAGGATTGTCGCTAGCGCATGTTGAATTTTACTGCCTTTCTGAATCGGTTTTGATTTGTAAATCATTGCATTTTATTCGGATCGAATCGTAAGAACGGAGTACGTGTGCAACCAGTGATGACCGGTCGGGAAACTGTGCAGGCCGAGATCACCGCCCAGGGAGACTTGGTTCGCAAGCTAAAGGCAGCCAAGGAGCCGAAATCTAAGGTTAGTATCTGGGGGAAGTTCTTGATTGGTGACGAGCCCCCGGTTTGACAACGTGGATTCCACTTCGGTATATTGATCAAGCATGCGGGATCAGCTGGGGGGAAAAAGGTGGACTCGTTCACCTTCGCTTCGCTTTCAATTCAATTGTTGGCTTTCACTGTGCCAGGCCAATGAATGGTACTGGTGCATGCAAGAGAGCTCCAATTTTGAAGTGGAATCAAATTTCGTGCAATATGCTGAAATAATGTAATAGCAATTTTTATCTTTCAATTACGTCCCGGTAGTCTCTTTCCAAAGGGTATATAGGTAATTAAGCTTGTTCAACATTATGAAATACATTGCTTGTGAAATCATAAAATTATTGGTTTTTCGTTCCCTTACATAGCGAGCTCAGATCTCCACATTCATGGGGTAGAAATATCTGTAAATGGCAGACATGGCTTGTTTGAACGCAGCAAACAAGCCAATTAAATTTCTACTCGGTAACTATTATTCACTAAGAAATTAGATAAGTTGAAATGTGATTCATATAGAAAGGCTTCTCCTTATGAAATAATAATCATGAGACAGACAATTTCCTAACCTTGGATCAAACTCTTTGCCAGTGACGTAACTAGTGTTGGGTAAGGTTTACACTGAAATTAATGTCCACTTGATTCTTGAAATTTCTTAAAATTTTATGTTTCGATTTTTTACGAAATCCTTTTTGGATTAACGTAAGTTTTCAGTTTTGATTATCTTCTTCTTCTTCTTCGTTCTTCAAGCTTATTGCGTGCTCTCAACACAGTGTTCTAGATGCACTTCCACAGTTATTAATTGAGAGCTTTCAAGTCTGTATCATTTTTGCATCAGTATAATTGTGTGGCAAGTTCAATCACTCTATGCCCAGGGAAGTCGAGAAATTTTCCAACCCGAACAATTCCTAGACCGGACCGGGAATCAAACCCAGCCACCCCCAGCATGGTCTTGCTTTGTAGTTGCACCAGATTTAGAATTGGAGAAAGTAGCTTGCATCGGCTTTATGAAATTAATGTCGATGATAATTCCTACAGATTGCTAGGGATAAATCTAAATGAATTCTTAGGAGTATTCAAAGGTAGTTATGCGGAGGACTTCTTTAAAAAAATGGATTGCCTGGACTGGTTTCTTTTTCAACGTCTAACAATGTCATGGCAGATGTTTTAGATACAGACTTGTTCCGCCTGAGAATATTGCTTACTCGAGTCAGTTGGTGAGTAGTTGACCGATCTTGTCGAAAACCAAACTGCTCCTCGAGTAAGATGTTATTTTCGTCGTTTGATAACCCTGAGAGAAGGTTGATAGGTCTGTAGCTGCAGGGAGAGGAAGGATCCTTCCCAAGTTTACGGATAAGTAGCTAACTTCCAACACGAGGGGAAGTAGCCAAGCCTAAGGCACTGATCGAACATCAGTGCCAGATAATCATAGAATCGAGAGCTCATATGTCTTAGCTCTAGATTCAAGATGTTATCGAAACCTGGGGCCTTCATAGTTTTGGAAGATTTGATCGGGGAAGTTGTTGGGAATCAAATGAAGGTTGACTGCCCCTTCGGCAACGGCAGTGGGAGCTGACGAAGTGTTAGCCAATCACAGCAGCCTTCAGATGAACCACTGAATCATCGGGTCGATTCAGTGGAATCAGTGGTGGAATGGGTCTGGACTTATTTTTTAAGGTTAGCTTCCAGAGAGGCTTTGCGCAATCTGGGAGAGAACGGATTTGATTAACATAGGGGAAATGGCTCTAATGTTGGCCTATGGATCTAAGATTGGACCCATCGCTAAAAATCTGCAATTTATCAATTCATAATCAATAGATGAAGGCGTCATTGGGACGGTACTAATGGATATTTTTGGTTGCTATTGAAAATTTAGTCGATTGCTGAATTTATGTATGGGCCCAAATTAGGGACACTAAGGCCGACATTACATACATTTCCCCTACTCGTTATTTCCGAGATTCACCATCCTGGCCTGAATGATCTTTGTTAATCGATTTCAATTGGTCTTCAAGGCTGGCAGACCAGTACGCTGGTTCTGCCTACGAATGGTGTTACGAAGTCTAAGGAGCTCTTTAGTAGCGCTGTCAAGGCTCAGAGTGTTACTCACCTGTCTGGATACTGGCACCTGTTGTTCCCTGGCCCGGGAAATCGTCTCTTCGATGGTATGTAGACACCGGTCAACGTCTTCGGACGTCTCCGGTTGGACATCGCAGTCGATGGTTGTTTTTTTGTTTATTAATTTATTTGATAAGGCTCAACCGAATTAACTTTACAGAGCCGAGGATTCTTGGTCACTTTACAATACATCTTAAAACTATAGTCAAAAGGTACAACACAATAAACACTTTATCTTCCGCTATCCAAAAAGCCTCGTCAATCAGAACTGGAGTCGCTTCCAGTGGTTTCATTGTACGGCAGTTACGCCATCGAGGGGCAGAGCGCTTCCATTGCAGCAATGGACGCAAAACGTGGTCAGCACTCACACACACATCACGAAACGGTTGCTTTCCAAAGTCGACGACGCATCGACCGAAAGAACTGCTGATGAAGAACAATGAGGAGGACCACACAATGGTTGCTGCCGAGAAAACAGACGATCGCGTAGCACACATCGAGAGTGGCCTGCTTTTGTCGACAGCCGAGTGAACACTGTCGATGGTTGTGTCGATGCAGTGTTGATATTGAGCCCAGTTGAAACGATGGTAGTTGCGCCGGGAAGCTTCGAATCGGTTCACCGAGGAACCAACTTCGGCCCCCACCGGATAGTGGTCCGAGCTGAGTTGATGAAAATGTTGATGGTAGCGTGAGCACCGGACCGACTCAACCGTCCGGACTCAAGATGTTGTGCTGCGCTTCCTGCAGGTCGTTGTTCAGGATGCTTCCGTTTTGATTGCGCCGACTGTTGCTCCAAGTTTGATGTTTGGCGTTCAGGTCACCAGCGATGATGTGTTAGCTTGACAATGTTTTGTCGCAGCTCTGCTGCGCGACCCGTCCCTTATTATGTTGATTTGTTTGAGGCAGTAAGCCGCAACGATGGTGATGGGGTCGACAAGACTAGAAACTTACACCTCTACGGCTTCGATGATCTTCAACTGAAAGCTCGGCAACAGCCGACAGCAGATGTTTCGGCTTAGCGCAATAGCCACTCCTCCTCCAGAGTTGGTTCGATCAAGGCTCAGGAGCCGTAAATTGGGAAGGTAGACGTTAATTTCGGGTTTCAGGTGGGTTTCAGTTATTACGGCAATGTCGATGTTTCGTTCATTAAGAAACTCAACAAACTCGATTTTCTTGCTCTTGAGCGAGCAAGCGTTCCAGTTGACTAGCTTCAACACTTGAAAGGCCATACGCAATGACGTAAAGGCCCAGAGTGTAAAGAGGGGGGGGGGGGGGGAGAGCTGCGGGATCCAGCCTACGTACGCCGCATACGTTTGACTACTCGAATGTGATGAAGGGTGGGGTACCCCCGCGGTTAACGAGACCGGTGCAGCTTGAAGAAAACTTTAGTGAAGTGGTGGAAAAGTTCTGTAAACCACGATCGACTTCCATACTTGAAATAAAACGGTAAGCGACACCGTCATCAAGTGGACGAAGCCACACAATAAGTCTGCGAATCAAGGCTCCACCGATGGTAGTTTCGTCGTAATACGTGTCGGTGTGGAACCAGACGAGTGCAAGCTGCACAATAAGCGTGTTCGACGTACACGGCGCAATCGGCACGATTGGCGCGAACCATCCCACCAGATTCAGAGAAGACAGATCCGCGTAATCGAAGCGAACGGCGCAATCGGGGCATTCGGCGTGAACGACAAGGAAGGAGACAAAAGGAGTCCTCTGTAGAGCAAATCCAACTCTACTATCGATCAAAGCAACCATGCGAAGAGAAGAAATATTTCAGTTTTTCAGTTTATATTCAACTACCTGGTAATAAAGACGTTATTCTTGTAATCGTAGTCAATTCATTAAAGTCCAGTCCGATTTCCTTCCCGTACCTCCGATAGGTTATGGGCCCAGACAATCGAATCGGAACTGGTGAAGAAACGATAGCATCGTAAAAAAAAAACATCGAGATGACGGATAGGCTGGTGTCGTTTCCAAAGCTTAATAGCTCCAACTACGACAATTGGAGTTGCAGGATGAAGCTACCCCTGACGAAGGAAGGCAACTGGACGGCTGTTGTAGGAGTGAAACCGGAACCAGTGACGGATGCCTGGAAGACCAAGGACGAGCAAGGGCTGGCATCGATCGGATTGGCAGTGGATGATAATCAGTTAATCCACATAAGGAAGGCCGAATCGGCATCTGCTGCGTGGAAGGTTCTTGACAACTTCCACGTGAAGAAGACGTTGACGACGAAGGTATCGGTGATGCGGAAAATTTGCAGTTTACGTCTGGAGAAGCACGGGGACATGGAAGCGCTCGTATCGAAAATGGCTGAATTATTTGATAAGCTGAACACTTTGCAGCCGGAGAAGATTCTCGACGATCAGTGGCTGGTAGCCATTTTGTTCAGTAGCCTACCCGAAGAGTATGAGACGCTGGTAACTGCTCTCGAAGCTAGACCGGAGGAGGATTTGACGCTGAATATGGTAAAAGGGCTCATCGATGAGTGGCAGAAGAAGAAGCAGGGGAACGAAAGCGATGGTGATTTTGAAGGTGCTCACTATGTGGATTCCAAAGCCGGAGAAGGCAAGTGTTTTTTCTGCAAGCGACCTGCGAAAAAATCAAAGCATGAAAAGCGGAGGTAGGAAACAAAGCGGTAGCCAAGCAACACAAAGCGAACCACGTAAAACAGAGTGACGAAGATGATGACAACTATGTGTTCCTCACGGGTTGTAACAGTGAAGCGGAAAAACAGTGGATTTTGGATTCCGGAGCGACTTGCCACATTGCCAATTACCGGATTTTTTTTTTTCGATAATCTGGAAGAGGGGATTATGGAGGACGTTTGGGTCGCAAACGGAATGAAAGCGCGTTCGAAGGGTCGCGGAACTGGTCGAATCGGCGTTCTCGATGGAGCTGGAAGACGGCGTGAAGTGCCGATAGAGTGTGCTTTATACGTTCCAGAGATGAAGTCCAATTTGCTGTCGGTGAAGCGGCTGGTGCAAAAGGGATTTGTCGTCACATTCGATGCAAGTGGTGCCAAGATTTCGAAAGGCGAAAAACTGTGCGCTGTGGCGGAACTCGTTGGAAATTTGTTCGTGCTGCGTCAAACGAACGAAAGCGTATCAATGGCAACAACGAGCAACGAGTGCGTGCATGCGTGGCATAGACGATTGGGCCACAGAAACTGTGCTGCTATCGCGAAATTGCCAAATTTGGCTCAAGGAGTGAAGGTGAAAAGCTGTTATTGCACTGAAGAATGGGAAGTGTGCATCCAAGGAAAAATGCACAGGAAACCGTTCCCAAAAGTGTCAGAAAGCGAATCATCCGGTGTTATGGATCTGGTTCATACTGACATTTGCGGACCAATGCGTACAAAGACCTTTGCTGGAAGGCGGTATTTCATCACGTTTATTGATGACTGCAGCAAGTACACTGTCGTCTATTTGCTGCGTGCGAAGTCCAAAGTAATGCAGAAACTGGAGGAGTATGTCGAGCTGGTAAAGAACCAATTCGGAAAGAAGCCTAAAATTATGCGGTCTGATCGTGGAGGTGAGTACACCGGCAAGAAAGTGCAAGCGTTCCTGAAGCGAAACGGGATTATTAGCCAGTTCACGGCACCGTACACCCCACAGCAAAATGGGATAGCCGAACGGAAAAATCGGTACCTGGTTGAAATGGCCAGGTGCATGCTGATCGATACAAATCTGGACAATCGCTTCTGGGGAGAAGCAGTAGTGACGACGAACTATATGCAAAACAGACTGCCGTCGAGGTCCATCAGTGGTACACCATATGAACGGTGGTTCGGGAAGAAGCCAAATCTCGGACACATTCAGCGGTTCGGTGTGGACGCCTACTGTCATGTACCATGTGAGAAGCGTGGTAAGCTGGACCGGAAGGCAATTAAGCTCAAGTTTGTCGGATACAGCGAAGTGTCCAAAGCATACCGGTTGATGGACATAGCAAAGGGAAAGGTAACTATAAACCGTGATGTAAAATTTCTAGCTACTTGCAGGCAAGAGTCAGGGTCAGCAGTGGAAGATTTCGTTTATCCATCGATCGGCTACAAATTGGTGTACCCTGAGGTGCCTGATGAGGAAGTCGAGAGCGACGCAGTACTTGTGAAGCAAATGACACGTGGGACTTTGTCAACTTGCCGGCGGGAGGCCGTGCCATCGGTTGCAAATGGGTATATAAGTATAAACGTAACGAAGAAGGCAATGTCGTACGCTACAAGGCCAGGTTAGTGGCTCAGGGATTCAGCCAGCGTTTTGGGACGGAATACGATCAAGTATTTGCGCCCGTAGTTCGTCAGACCACTTTTCGCACCCTAATGTCTGTCGCTGCAAAGAGGAGAATGGTTGTCAAGCAATTTGACGTAAAAACGGCGTTTCTCTACGGCAACCTTGAGGAGGAGATCTTTATGAGGCAGCCTCCCGGGTTCGCCGTCAGTGGTATGGAAAGCAAGGTGTGCCGTTTAAAGAAAAGCTTGTACGGTCTTAAGCAAGCTGCCCGTTCGTGGAACCAGCGGCTCAACGAAGTGTTAGTTGAAAATTGATTGCAACGGTGTGAGGCAGATCCCTGTCTTTATCGAAAGCGGATTGACGGAAAGTGGTGTTACGCTCTTGTTTACGTGGACGACCTTATCGTAGCGAGCGAGGACGAGCGGATGGTTATCGCATTGGAGCAAACTCTCAAAAGCAATTTCGTCAGCAGCCTCGGTGACATCAGGTTTTACGTGGGTATCGAAGTAGAACGGGACCAAGGCGGAGATTTTCACATCAGTCAGCGGAAGTACATCAAGGAAGTAGTTGATTCCGTCGGCCTTCAAGATGCTAAAGTATCAGCCATTCCCTTGGACGTTGGATATAATAAGACAGACGACGGCGACGACCTACTACCTAACAACCAACAATACCAAAAGGTAGTAGGGCAGCTGTTGTACATTGCCGTCAATAATAGACCAGACATTGCGGCGGCAATCTCGATCTTGAATCGCAAGGTGAGTTGTCCGACCCGACGAAACTGGAACGAGCTGAAGCGAATGGTTCGCTACCTAAAGGGGACAATTGGCCTGAAGCTAAGGCTGAGCAGTGAGAGCTCACCCATACCAAAAAGACCGCTACGAAAGAGTGTACGAAGTGGACCATTCAAACTCAACAAGAGGTCGGGACCCGAAAACTACAACCAACCGGTGGAAACTAACGATTTAAAATTGGCTCACCACTTGACTAGCCTATTGGTCCCAAGCAAATCGATTAAAGTACCCCATTCTAGTCAACATTCTAGTACTACACAATGTTTGTTTTGATTTGCTATGAAAGTTTGACAGATAAAATGAGGGGTTAGTGGATTTTCCTATGTTTCGAGGGGTGAATCGATTAGCTTGGGACCGGAGAGCGTACCAGAGCTGAGCCAAAAAGTTGAGCACGTTTCTTCGGGACCTACTAGTCTTAGAGTTACCTCTATGATTCAACTGACTTGATCAACTCACTTGAATTGAAAAAAGTTGAACCAGGCTCAACTTTTCAAGCCAATTGAATTCAACCATAGAGGTAACTCTACACCGATAGAAATCTCCTTATACCTTTTGGCAAATTTCTATTGCTGATTTAGAAATTTACAGCCAACCAATTCGCGATATATTCCACATAAAGTTGATCGATGTTACAAAACCATTCATGGGCCTTACTGACTACCATAACCATAACCATTAATGTTCTCAAACCATAAGTAAAACGTTCTAATATAGTTCTCTTTCCGAAAATGTATGGAGAAAACAAGAATTAGAAATGGTAATGGTTCTTAACAACCCATTATTTGTAAGGTCCGCTTCCTAAAAACCATAATACATAAGGTTAAAACTTTATCACACAAACGTTCATGTAAGGTTCCAAAACCATTTCAGTTAAAGTTAAGGAGGGATTATAAACAATTTATAACCATTATCGGTAAGGTCAATTTATGGTTCGCGTTTATGCGGGTTGACATTTATACTTAATTGTAAACGTCTTAAATAAAATTAGTTCTTCTCTAACCACTACCAAAGACAGACGTCTTTAGCTACTCTCTACATATGTGTCGGTTTATGGACCGGGTCATTGGGTTCGACCTTGAACCCAACGTATTCGTCTATTCAGACAACATAGTCATCGCCACGAAGACTGACTGAATCAAACATGACGAAATCGCTAGACAAATGTAGATGCTGCAGGAAACAAGTGACCTATTTGGGATACCTTCTGACGGACGAAGGCGTGTCCATCGATAACGCTCGGATAGCGCCGATTCTGAACTACGCTCGACCAAAAAACGTCAAGGACATTCGACGTTTGCTGAGATTGGCGGACTTTTATCAGCGTTTTATAAGAAGCTACAGCAAGATAGTTGTACCAATTTCAGACCTCCTGTAAAAAGTGAAGCTCGAACGAACCGGAAGTCCATCATTTCCCGAAACCCTTCGATGCCTGTACCATTTTTGCATTGATATGATTTTGTGTGGCAAGTCCAATCATACTTCTATGCCCAGGGAAGTCGAGAAATTTTCCAACCCGAAAAATTCCTCGACCGGACCGGGAATCGAACCCAGCCGCCTCCAGCATGGTCTTGCTTTGTAGCTGCGCCTTTACCGACTGAGCTAAGGGAAGCCCGCGTAGTTATATTGGGCCTTATTACGAGTGTCACTACACGGTGATAAGCAAGTGATACTCAGAATAAGAGCCGTGATTACCGTACAAATCAAATGGGAATCACTTCACCGTGACGACAAGTGACAAGTTTTCACCGTGAAGTGACATCCGTAATAAGCCCCATTGTTCTGCCTTCTTTTGGCTTGGTGAAGTGCAAACGCGGAGGAGAGCATCTTCGCCATCGTCAGAACCCGGGGCAGACAATACCGGAAAGTGTGAAAAAAGACACCAGTCAGAAACCTTTGTAAGAGGAGTTGCCGGTCCGGATCAGTGCGCGTACTTCGCGATCAAGGATTGCACAAGTTAATCCCTGCTATTGGACTCCTTTGACACGTGGGGCCTGTCGGAAACTGTGAGATTCTCCAGCACGGCAGTCGTCGATCGAAAACCACACAAGCCCGATTATGTAGATTGTGCAATGGAAAATAATCCCTACCGGTTAAAAGGACCTCGAGCACGTTCGAACGATAACGAACAAAAACAGGCCCATCGACCAGACAGAATAGACGACCCCACAACGGGTTAGTAACACATTGTCGCACTTGAGAATTGACGGATGGTAAGGGAAGTTACCCTTTAGGGTCGTTTTTTCCTTGTCGTTCTTTTTCCAAAGGTCGACGGTGCTTCGGGTGACTCACCAAGAAGAGGGTCGAAAGCAAACGGAACTGAGCTTCCAGAAAATTGTCCGGTAAGAACCCGACACACGTAGGCATCCAGACACAATCGCGAACAAATCATCGGCGCTGCAAGGGCGTGGGCCGGACGCGTTCGCAATTTATGGATTGGTCGTTGGATTCCCGTTAGCGAGACGGACACGGTGAGCCGCAGGATGTCGAATCAGATGTGTGGCAGGATTAGGCGAAGCGAGCGGCTAGTGAATAGTAACCTCCGGGCCCGTGAGTACTCCGTCCTAGAAATGTAAGCCAAATTGTAGCTAGGAAACGTAGATAATAGCAAGTGAAGAAGGAGATAGGAAAGTGTGAATATCATGTTAGGACGTGAGAGTCAATAAAACCAGTGTAAAATAGATACACGTTGCTATGAGTTGGTGCATTGTTTTCTAGTGTTTGCTTTTGAGATTCGATATCGGTAGTTTGCTCTATATACCGGGAAATCTGCAACAAATTAAATGGACCCCTCTTAGGAAAGATTTCAGCAGAAATTCTTGTGTCTTCCTACTTTGTACTTACTTACTTACTTAAGGGTCCTGTGCACCACCAGCGGTGCAAAGGGCCAACGTGAAAGACTTCCATCCTGGGCGGCTGCTCGCTTTTGCCTTAACCTGGGCCCAGGTCAGATTCCTCTCGACTTGCTTAATTTCCTTATTGAGGCTCCGCCGCCATGAGCCCCTGGGTCTGCCTCTGCTGCGATGTCCTGACGGATTCCAATCCAGCGCTTGCTTGCAGATTTCGTTTCCGCCCCGTCGAAGTGTGTGGCCGACCCACCTCCACTTTCGCTCTCGAATTTCTGTTGCTATCAGCTTCTGATGACATCGACGATGGAGCTCTGTGCCACCAGGCACGAATTATATACCGCAGGCATCGGTTGATGAAGACCTGCAGCTTTTGAGTGTTCTCCGCTGATACACACCACGTCTCGCTGGCGTATAACAACACAGATTTCACGTTGGAGTTGAAATTTCGGATTTTGGTGCGTTGACTTATCTGGTTGGATCTCCATACGTTTCGTAAACTCGCAAAGGCAGCCCTAGCCTTTTTGATTCGTGCACCTATGTCGCTCTTGGTCCCGCCGTCCGACGCTATTTGGCTGCCAAGATATTGGAAACTTTCGACCTTCTCCACTGCTTGCCCCGCTACCGTAAAGTTGGAAGGGTTGCCCGTGTTGATATCCAACGATTTGGTCTTGTTGACGTCGATGGTGAGACCCGCCGCAGAGGAGCGTTCGGCTACGTCATTGAGCTTACTCTGCATATCAGAGCGCCGTTGTGCTAGTAGAGCAACATCATCAGCCAAATCGAAGTCGTTGAGATGCTCCATGGTGATAGGCTGCCAAAGCATCCCACGGTTCGGTACACGGTCAATTGCACCTACCATGATCTCGTCGATTACCCGGATAGGGTCGGACAAGGCTCCGTTATGCAGAACTCGGCACGTGAAAGCCTCATACTGCGCTTCGATGAGGTTGACGATTTTATCCGGGACTCCCTTGCGTCTCAGGGCGCCCCACAGATTCTCGTGATTGAGACGGTCGAAAGCTTTTTCGTAGTCAATGAATACCAAATAAAGGGACTCTTGGAATTCATTGACCTGCTCCAGGATGATGCGGAGCGTGACAATATGGTCCACACAAGATCTTCCGGCACGGAATCCTGCCGTCGGAGAGTCGCGTCGATCTTCTCCTGTATCCGATTCAGGATAACTTTGCACAGAACTTTGAGAACAATACTCAGTAACATGATGCCTCGCCAATTGTCGCACACAGTCAGATCCCCCTTTTTTGGGACCTTCACTAAGATGCCCTGCATCCAGTCGGCCGGAAAAGTCGCGGTGTCCCAGATATTGCAGAATAGTTGATGCAACATTTGTGCGGATAGCATGGGGTCAGCTTTGAGCATCTCTGCTAATATGCGATCGACCCCTGGAGCCTTGTTGGATTTCATGCTTCGGATAGCTGCTTCAATCTCCTGCAGTGATGGGGCCTCGGAATTGACGCGAGTGATGGCGCACCCTAGGCGGATCATGCCGAGATGTTGATGGCTGGTTGGCCGTCGAAACTTGAAGAAGTTGTTCGAAGTGCTCAAACCAGCGTTTCAGATGGTCAGTGGGGTCGGTAAGCAATTGTCCAGTCGTGTCCTTCACTGGCATCCTCGGGTTCATCCGTGCTCCACTCAGGCGTTGTGAGATATCGCAGAGGAGGCGTATATGGCCAGTGTTTGCGGCTTTCTCCCCTTCGTCGGCCAGGGAGTTCACCCACGCTCGCTTGTCCCGTCTGCAAGAGCGCTTGACTTCCTTCTCTAGAGCCGAGTACCGTTGACGTGGTTCGTTCTTGGCTCCTCTGGTTCTCGCCCGCTCTATCGCGGCTTTTGCTTCTCTACGCTCCTCAATCTTCCGCCAGGTTTCATCTGTGATCCACTGTTTCCTCTGGGTGCGCAGCTCACCCAAGTTGTTCTCGCTTGTTTCTATAAAGGCATTCTTGATGGCCGTCCATTGTTCTTCTACGCTGCCACCTTCTGGAACGTCCGCAGCTCGAGTCTCAAGTTCTTCAACAAAAGACCTTTTTACCGCTGGATCTTCAAGTCGGCGTGTGTTGAACCGCCGCCCGAGTATCTCCTCCCGTCGCTGGATCCGCGCCATGCGTAGGCGGATTTCACCGATTAGAAGGTGATGGTCAGACGCGATGTCGGCGCTGCGTTTATTCCGGACATCAAGAAGGCTCCGTCTCCATTTTCGGCTGATGCAGATGTGGTCGATCTGATTTTCGGTATGTCCATCACGGGAAACCCACGTGACTTTGTGCACTGGCCGATGAGGGAAGAGCGAGCCCCCGATCATCATGTCGTTATTGCCACAAAATTCTGTAAATAACTCACCGTTCTCGCTCATTTTGCCGAGACCATGGCGTCCCATGACACGCTCATAGTCCGTGTTGTCGGAGCCGATCTTCGCATTAAAGTCGCCAGTGTAGACCTTGATGTCACCCTTTAGAACCTTATCCACGACGGCATTCAGTTGACTGTAAAAATTCTCCTTGTCCTGTAGCTCAGCAGCATCGGTAAGGTTACGAACCCGTGTTCTAAATCTGGCAACGATTATCCTCTCATTAACAGGCACCCACTTGATGAGCGCAGCACTTGCCTGGACGCTAAATAGGAGACCAACTCCACGATGGCGGGAAGCGTTTTCACCTCGAATACCAGAGTATAGTAGTACCTGTCCCGACGGCAGATTGTGTTCTCCAAAGTTTGGCCAACGAACTTCACTCAGTCCCAGGATTTCTAGCTTCATGCGTCGCGCCTCGTTGGCGAGTTGTGCCAGTTTACCCTGCTGGGCTAACGTCAATACATTCCATGATCCAATTCGTGTCCGTTGTTTTGCGCTAAAAGTCGTTGCCGTTAAATCAGTTCGATGTCTTTCTCTGTTGGTTTCTGTAACAATTGTAAAGGTTTCAGAGACAGTAGGTGGTTGGCCTAAGGTCTCCTACCCGCCGTGATAGGGCTGCCATCTTAGGTGTAGCTTCCGGGGAAGAGCATTTCTTATTCAGCCGCTGGATGCCCGTCAGACGCTGTTTGAGCCGCACCTACATGGTGAACAGACGCTCGGGTTGGCGAAGCATTTCCTCTATCACCGTGCTATGGTTACCGCGGCAGTGTTCGCGTCGCACCTCCTCACTCTGCTATTGTCGGATTGACAACATTGCCCAGGCTACGCCAACCAGCTGTGTCCATGTTTCAGCTGGCAGTCTTTTGTGATCATATGACTCGTGGAGGCGTGAGGTAGGAACTTGTGAGGACCGGAGCTAGGTATATCGCTCCTTCCAGATTGTCACTTACCATTTTGTAGCCCCTACTTCCTACACTAAGGAAATAAATTCAAACAATTTAAAACTATTAAGTTATATACAAATTTATACGAAATTCCTGATCGTTACAAGAGTTGAGGATTTTCCAGGTGCACAAACTGAATTAAGCCGAAGACAACAAATCAAGAAGACTGGCAACTCTTCCACTTTCTCATACGAACGCTATGCGACTACGACGGCGACAACAGCGAATTTGAAACTTCCCATTTGTCTACGATAGCCTACTGGATCTTCATGTCCGCTATCTGTCACTGTTTGCAAACATATCTAATACATATCAATTACCTTTGTCGTAATACTTCTGTGGCGAACGGATACGAATGGAATCGAAAGAACACGTTTGTGATTAATAATAACTTCCTTTAACGAAAACAGATTTTCTTCCTTTGCCATCGTCATATGGGAGGAGGTTCGTGTCTAGTGCTTTCCGCAGGAACCGTTCCCCGGCACCAGTTACCACCCATCCAGTCTTGGGCGTACCCACCGAGGCATCCTTCAGATTGCTCAGCCGAGCACGTTTGCAAGCGGAAATCTTGCTGGCTTACGGCAACGTCGACCACCTAATCACCACCAAAACTCGCGGCGGACACATTATCAGCACTTTCCCGTTCTAATTTGAAAACCGGACCGGGTTCAAACGCGCCCACGGTGACGAGACTCTCGATAAAACACGCGCCGTTAATGTGGCATCAAAACTCGGAGAACCGAGTTCCTAGGAGGCAATCCACTATAGCATAATTTCATTAACATTTAACCACAGACAAACAGACGTAACTCTTCATTGTGTATGTTCGTTCACGCATTTAACGGTTGATTTGAATATTATCAGTTTCGCGAACTACTCGCCGCAGCGCTGGCATCGGATCACTTTGACATTTCTATACATTCTATAGAACTTTCATTGTTTGCGAGTTAGGGAGCAAGTTTGTTTTCCGCGAGAAGCCTGAGAGATTTCGCTACTGAGGTCCTATGTTTGGAGAAACTATGTTTTCAAGAAAAACTTTTTCAAAGAGTTACGTCTGTTTGTCTGTGATTTAACACTCAATTGCAGCACAAACAATAATCAACATTGCTTTGGGAAGAATATGAATAATCCTGAAAAACAAATTCAGGTAAACCAGACTTAATGGGTTGCTGTGATCATGACTATTGGGTATGAAATATTGATGCAAATTCGCGAGTATGGGAAGTCGTATACAGATTTAGTTTATTAAATTTAATTGTTTAAATACTAGACTAGGGCCCCAAGGGTGGTTGAGACGGCCCTGACTGAACATGTTAAAAATGTACTTAAATAAGAAATTTTGACTGTAATTAAAGGAAATAGTTTAAAACTGCAGTGAACTTAGAATATTGCGTGTCCCTAGTTTCTATCCTGAATCTACCCATAAACGCATAACAGTCCCATTTGAACAGGAAATCATGCTATCAAGATGTGACTGCTATGCTTTTATGGGCAGTACTCCAAATTAAAAGAATTAAATGAAAATGCTTATGTGTTGTGTCTGTGTGGGAAGTACTCTGCTTTTGGCTTATGATGTATTGTCTTAACTCGCGTAAAGTTATTGATTTCAAAAAATTGTGTTATCGTGAAAAAAATATTGTATCTCACCAAAAAACAACTTAGCATGCAATCAAATTTTAAGAAAGTTTACGCCGCTTGTTAATCGTCTCGACACTCGCGCCGCCAAGAATACATTTTGCTCATTTGATTTCAATTTTCTCTTTCTCTTCTATGCGTCTCGCTTCAACTTTTGCCAATGATGATCGCAAATCTTGCCTCTCCTTCAAACTGCAGTAAGAAGTCAATCACCTCATGCCAAATAGAGTTAAAAAGACACGTTAGACTCGCGTCGCGATCGCGTTTATTGAATCTTTCGTGTACAGTAAAAACAAAAACAAAAAAACACCAGAAGAGGAATAATCGATTTGTCGGACTTGGAAGCGGAAGCGCCGGGCGTAACCGTCGCGCATCACTTTAATTTGCTTTATTAACAAAACCGAAGAAACGCCATGCTTTGTCAGTTGCGTCGGGGCGGCGTCTCCGCAGTAACCATGCTTCAACGATCAATCACCAAACCCACCACCGCTGCTGCTGGACGGATTGATCGTGCCCACTATTCAGCGTCCGTCGTTGGTCGTCGGATCAACACCACCGTTGGCCACAGAAATTGTCGCTTCTGTTCGCTGCAGCGATCGACCACTGACGACGACAACTCACGTCAAATCGTTCAGGTTCGCGTCACCTTCGTCCTGATTTGGTACTGTCCGAACTGCACACTAATTTCGCTTTCATTATCTTTGGTCTTATTTGCAGATTGATGAGGAGGTTGCAAAGCTATTGGCTTTGAAGGCTCAACTGCTGAATCTCGATGAAGGCGAGCCGGAGCGTGGCAACAAGAATATCACACTGAAAACAGCCAAAGGTACCCGCGACTATGGCCCGGAAGCGATGGCCCTCCGGTTGGACATTCTGGAGCGGGTTAAGACCGTGTTCAAAAAGCACGGAGCGGAAACGATCGACACGCCGGTCTTTGAGCTGAAGGAGGTGCTGACGGGAAAGTACGGCGAGGACAGCAAGTTGATCTACGATCTGAAGGATCAGGGTGGGGAGATTTTGGCCCTGCGGTACGATCTGACTGTGCCGTTTGCGAGGTTCGTCGGGATGGGAAATGTGTTCAACATCCGGCGGTATCACATTGCCAAGGTCTATCGGAGAGACAATCCGTCCATGTCCAAGGGACGCTACAGGGAGTTTTACCAGTGCGATTTCGACATCGCCGGAACGTACGATCCGATGTTACCGGATGCGGAGTGTGTGAAGGTGGTGGTGGAGATTTTGACCGAGTTGGAAGTGGGGGAGTTTGTGATCAAGTTGAATCACAGGAAACTTCTGGATGGCATGTTCGAGGCGTGCGGAGTTCCGGGGGATAAGTTCCGGACGATTTGTTCGTCGGTGGATAAGCTGGACAAAACGCCGTGGGAGGAAGTTCGGAAGGAGATGATCGATGAAAAGGGTCTGGATGGGGAGATAGCTGATCGGATCGGGGAGTATGTGCGGATGAACGGTGGAGCGGAGCTGGTGGATACACTGGCCGAGGACGAGAAGTTGAAGAACATTAAGACGGCTATGGAGGGTATCGAAGATATGCGACTTTTGTTGCAGTATTGCGATGTCTTCGGGCTGAAGGATAAGATCATCTTCGATCTGAGTTTAGCTCGAGGGTTGGACTACTATACGGGGGTGATTTACGAAGCGGTGCTGAAGGCGGAACCGGTACTGAACGGGGGCGGTGCTGGTGGTAAGGGCAAGGGCAAGGATAAGGAGGAGGAAGTGAGCGTCGGTTCGGTTGCCGGTGGCGGAAGGTACGACAATCTGGTAGGTATGTTCAATCCGAAGCGGAAACAGGTCCCTTGCGTGGGAGTTTCGATTGGCGTGGAGCGGATCTTCTCGATCTTGGAAGCCAAGAACCAGCAGAAGAAGATCCGCACGACGGAGATCGAAGTCTACGTGGCTTCGGCGCACAAGGGACTGCATTTGAAGCGGATGGAAGTGCTGAACAAGCTGTGGGATGCCGGCATTAAGGTTCGTTTCGAGGGGTGTGAGTGAGCAGCAGTTCCACGCCAAATCTCGATTACTTTTTCGAAGGGACGTATCGGCTTTTGTAAACAATGCATTTAATTGGAGAAACTTTACCCTACCTGATAGTGGTATTAGTATGAGTGGAGTAGCTCACCACTTACGCCAAATCGACGATCAAATGCATTGTTTACATAAGCTGATACGTCCCTTCGAAAAAAAAAATCGAGAAATGACGAATCGGAAAAGCTGGTTTGTCCGGTTGGCATTCAACTTTGCATAATTGTTTCTTATGGGCAACGATTCACATTTTTTTGCTAAAATTCGGCCATTTTGAATCTTGCAACATTTTCAAAAAGGGCATATTTAAAAATAAAAAAAAAAAAATAGCACGGAAACGGAAAATTTTCTAGGATTTCATTTTGAAAATTTTACAAGATCCAAAATGGCCGAATTTTAGCAAAAATGTAAATCATTGCCCACTTAACAAACAATAACGCAAATCTTCATGCAAATCGGAGAAGGTATTTTTTCGCTATTGGCCTGGAACTGCTCAGGTCGAGTACTGGTATTATTATGTGCTGAAGCTTTCCGTTTGTTTTCGATCCATAGGCGGAACATCCGTACAAGCAGAATCCGAAGCTGTTGGCCCAGCTGCAGTACTGCGAGGAGAATCAGATTCCGTACGCGATCGTCCTGGGTGACGAGGAGCTGGCGCGGGGCATTGTGAAGCTGAGGGAGATCGCAACCCGCAAGGAGGATGAAGTTCCACTGGAATCGCTAGCGGAGGAGATCCGCAAACGGTTGAACGTTTGAGCTCGATAGTTTTGTTCGGGAGAAGCAGGAAACTTGCTGTGTGATGCCGGGGGGAAAGATGCGTTCGAGGAATATATCGAATTTCCGTTGAATGCCTTTGCTTGGAACGCTTAATTTTCTTCGCAGCTTTGAATAGAAATGGCAACTCAGTTGTGATGTGCAGCTATCGTAGTTATGCAATTGCAAAGCACAAAGGGAAGTGTTGCCAGACTGCATCGATTTTCCGTCGAATGAATTTGCTGGACAACCTAGTTCCTATGTGTATGTTGATGGCAACGAGGGGAGATTTCAGCATGACGAGTCATATGGTGATCTAGCTTTAGAGCAGACCACCTCCACCACTTCTGGCAAATTTGAGCGACCAGAAATCAGCGCCACTCGTTTAGCTCGGGTGGCGTGTGAGGTGAGGTGACAGCGAAGTGATGGTGAAGTGACGATTGTCACTAACCTAATCCACTAATTATTCGTGGCATCCTGGATATCAGAATTTCATTTCTGTAGTTAACAATGTCTATATAAGAGATATTATGTTCCCTTACAAAACGTGAGGGAATTTTGCGGGAAACTACTTCGAAATTTCGAAGCTCAACTAGAGATGTGAAATATCGGTGTTCAAGTTGTGAGCACGCAATTTCAGTGTTAACATTTTTCAAGCCCAAATCGATACAATATTCGAAAAAGAGTAAACACCATCTAGGCAGCACCGAGGGCAGTACGCAATTTGCCAGAGACAAGAAAGCAGGTGGAGAAATGTTTGCCTTAGTTCTGACGAAAAATGGCTACGCTCCAAGGATCTTCAGATCTTGTTCGTGGAAGCAAGGCCTATTTTCGAAGGGAGTCATATCAAATCTTAGGTTGACGCAGTAGGAGCTTTTGTAAGTTTTCGAGAGAGATAAACCCCCTTATTCGTGTGAGGTGACTTTCCGTGTAAATCAAATGGAGAGTCACCTCACACTATCTATGCAAATAATACCATGAAAATATATTTCAAATTTGAGTTAGGACCTAGGACCAAAAACTGGAGCACCGACTGACTGCCCA
This sequence comes from Ochlerotatus camptorhynchus, assembly GCF_037179485.1. Lineage (NCBI taxonomy): Eukaryota > Metazoa > Arthropoda > Insecta > Diptera > Culicidae > Ochlerotatus > Ochlerotatus camptorhynchus. The sequence continues at coordinate 98,634 of NW_027040884.1, forward strand.
TATCAAATGGTTGCTACTCCGTGATTGATCAGAACCAGTAAAATTGCACTATGAATCAACTGTCTAGTGCCAAAACTGGCCCCTCTTCGGGTAAATTATCTGTGCTTTCTAGCATTCTAAAATTCTTTCAGGTTATCTTGCCCGAAGACACGTATAGGCTTGTAGGTTCTGATGTGAGATGTTCACCCCTATTCTGTATTTCGTTCGAAACGAAATTCTCATACAAAAAAATATTGTTTTGTATAGGAATTTCGTTTCGAACGAAATACAGAATAGGGGTGGTTGTAGAATTCTCAGCGGATCTTCTGGGATCTATTATTTGAACTTTACACGATTCTCACCCCAAGCCTACTGAAGCCTCAGCCAATTATTCGTGGTCTGAAATATTTCACACTGAAGACAGTTGAATATGCCGACCAACAATTGAAAAGGCCTCAACCCCAGTTTTGTAAACAAACCTTGTAAGGGAGTGGCCGTTGCAAAAGAACCATTCTGTCGATGATTGGTGGACGCTGGATCGTATCACTTCAAGTGATTAACAGGTTCTCCAAGTCTCCGAGAAGCTTTTCGAGCATAGTTCCGTGCTTCAACTCGGTCCAACTTGGTCGTTTTATGAATGAGGAGCAACACTTTTAAACGATGATCTCAAATAGCTGATAGCTTGGTAACTTGAGTAGGATTAATAAAACATTTCCAACTAGATTCTCCTAACATTGTAAAGGGTTCTCAAAGAAAGTCCTGTAAGACTCTGGGAGAGAAACGGCGTAGTTCACTGACCCCCAAAATAATTGCATTTTGATTCCTCTGTGGACTGCACGCGTCTCTTAACATGAACTAAATTTCGACTGGACTGGACATAAAACCCTCGGAAACTTCATACATAACCTCAAACTTACATTCATCGAACACACAGAACGTAATTATTTCGGTGAAATGAAGTCCAACTGGCACTTTTCAGAACAAGGCGTCGTACTAACATCCATTTTCTCATCCTTCTAATCACATTGAGCCTATTCCATCAAAGCGATAATATATCGATTCCCGAAGCTACAAATAAACAAGCTGTTTACGTGAATATTCCCGCATTTATTCCCACTGGTGTCGTATGTTGAGTTTTCCTGTTGTCCAACGTTAGGCTCTGGCAGTGAAATATATTGTAACCTGCTTCGATAATGTTTTTACTCGTAATAACTCACCTATGAAACCGTTTGCTATGAATTACACCTAATTTTGTTGCACTTCTAAAAAGTAGTCAGTCGTTTTATTTGAAAGAACAGCCCCAATTTTGCCAATTAGAGTCGACAACTGAAAATGTATAAGTCTAAAATTTTACACTTAGCTGTTGGCCGTCAAGCGCCTTCGGTCAGCAAAAAAGGCAGATAATCCTCGGCGAAGCATATTCCATGTCAAGTGGAAAACGAACATCGACGCTACTCGGTTGAACACTCGCTGCAAACCGTAAATAGCGCTCCCTAAGCTATAATTAGTTCGAAGAAGTGGAAGTCTCAGCATAAGACCGTTGCGTAGTGATTGAGGTTAAACATTAATGTTCATTTGTTACAGATTTGCTTCGCAGTCGATGCTTCCTTACAGAGTATCTACGACGGTTGAACACTCTGGAAACATCTCTTCGGATACGTAAGGGCTCGACATTGATCAATTGGCAGCGATTCTCGTAGTTTGGAAGACGAAGACGGTATCTCCAAGGCAGCTTACGGAGCGCGAAGCGAAGAAAACTTCGTTGCACAGATTCAATTCGCTCAGCCCCATTATTGTAGTTCGGGCTCCAGACTGCACAGCAGTATTCCAACGTAGATCGTCCGAGAGAGCAATAGAGCAGTAAATGTCTGTGAAGTTCTTAGTTCCACATTAACTACGTATGATCGAGCACTAAGTTGATTACTGATGAATCCCGGAGACCAGACCTTAGATGATTGTGCCTAAAGTTGAACGATTCTTCCTGATTGCTTCTGGAACACCTTTCAGAGTTGTATTACGAACCAAAGATCCTGTCCTGACTCACTCGCTTTACAGATAAGCTGTTTGGCGATTTTTACGACGGCCTCCGCCTTACCGTTGGTCTGTTGGTGGTGTGGTGCAGACGTAGAATGTTGAAATCCCCATAGTTTTGCAAACTGATGTCGTGATAGTAGAGAGTTATGGTAAGACGACTACCTCTGTCGAAGGATAATTAAAAGAATGATTTATTTAACTTCAAACTCAAACTCATGACTACTACGATCTAACATATCTTAATAGAGCTACTACGATCGGTTTGCTCGTTCTTGACACCCCTCCTCAAACTGATCGTGGGAAAACTCCGATACTCGAACAGTGCTTCCGGAACGGCATCGTCGATAAACCTTTCGTCAACAAGTCAGCTTGCTGCTCACCCGTTGGAATGTAGCGAACTTCAAGTTTCTTCTAAGCTACACACTCCCGCACAAAATGTATCTTGACGTCGGTGTGCTTCAAACGCTTCGAGGGTCCGGCTGATTCCATGATAACAATGGTTGATTGATTATCTTCATATAAAAGTGGCGGCTGCGGTTCGAGCACCCCCAAATCCTTCAAGACCTTGCCGATCCAAATGGCCTCACACGCTGCGTCTGCTAGAGCGGAACATTCCGCTTCGGTCGACGACAAAGATACGGTGCTCTGCTTCCTGGTACTCCAACAGACTGTGACTCCGTACAGCTTGAACAGGATTCCCGAAACCGAACGCCTGTCGTTGATATCCGTAGCCCAGTTCGCGTCCGCATAGCCAGTCACTTGCCGGATGGGACCGGTTGACCGGTCGTACACCAGTCCGTGGTCAGCTGTCCCCTGCAAATACCACAAAATCCGCTTGGCGTGCACCCAATGATCTTCGGATGGATTGCTCTGGAACTGACTGAAGTAATTCACCGCTGCGCTGAGATCTTGTCTGGACGTCACCATCAAATAGGTGAGGCAACCTATCAGCTCACGGTATGGCTTCTCCAGCTTCTCGTCCGTGTCGTTCTTCACAAGTTGCAGACCCGCTTCCATGGGAGTTGATACGGGCTTGCACTTCTCCATTTCGAATCGCTTCAGGATCGATTTCGTGTAGTTTTCCTGGTTTGGTCGCATTCGTCCCGACAACACGTTCCGGTGGTTAATCTTCAATCCCAGGAACATCTTCGCTTTGCCCATGTCCTGCATCGAGAACTCCGACTTCAGCAGCTTCTTGATGGTACCGATGACACCCAAGGAACGAGAGACGACGAGGATATCATCGACATACAGCAGCAGGAACACCTTCTCACCATCACGCTCACATACGTACAGGCAGCTGTCACTCTCGGACCTGCGAAAGCCGATCCAGGTTGCAAACTCGTGAAAATAGTCGTTCCACGCCTTCGATGCCTGCTTCAAACCGTAGATGTTTTTGTTTAGCTTACAGACTCGATCCCCCTCCTCAAATCCTGGAGGTTGTCGCATGTAGATCTCCTCCGATAGATGACCGTTCAAGAACGCCGTCCGGACGTCCATCTGGTGGATCAGCAAATTCTCCTGGTTTGCCAATCCCAGCACCATTCGAACCGTCGACATCTTCACCACCGGAGCCCTAGGTTTCAGAGTAATCATATCCATACCGCTGCGTGGATCCTTTGGCAACCAATCTCGCCTTGTGCTTGTCTACGTTGCCATCCGGCGTCATCTTTAACTTGAACACCCACCGGTTTTCGTCCCGACCGTAGATCCACCAGCTCCCAGGTATTGTTTTCAGCTAGTGATTTCAATTCGTCCTCAATGGCTTCACGCCACTGCGGCCAATCCTCTCGCGACTTCATCCCTTCAATGGTGTCCGGTAGGTTCTGCACGTAGTTCTCCGCATTCAACGCGTACGCCAGGCACGAGTAGTCGCCCAACTTTAACGGGGCCTTCCGTACACGTACGCTTCTTCTCGGGTTAACCTCTTCTTCATCATCATCATCTTCCACCAGTGTTTCATCGTTGTCGTCATCCTGGTCGTCGTTTGGAGGATCAACTTGTTCATTTGCTGGCTCAATTGTAACTACTGGTTCATCTTGGACCACCACCTGCGATTCCGGTCGGGTCCAAACCGGTTGCGCTTTGTCTTTGACATTTTTTACAGGTTATTCGCTGGTCGACGTATACATTGATTCATTCCCGATGACGTCACGAGCAAGAAACACCTTCTGCTTGTGGCTGTCCCACAAACGATACCCGTTCGTACCGTAGCCAACGAAGTAACATACCTGGCTACGCGCGTCTAGCTTCGATCGCTTCTCCTTGGGAATGAAGCTGTAGGCCTTGCTCCCCCAGATGCGGAGTTTGGACACGTCTGGTTTGTGCCCGTACCACATCTCGTACGGCGTCTTCTTGTTCAACGCCATCGTTGGGCTCCGATTGACGATGTACACCGCCGCTTGAACTGCTTCGCCCCAAAGCTTCTTCGGTAGGCCAGAATCTTGAACCATCGCCCTCGCTTTGTCCAGGATCGTCCGGTTCAAACGCTCGCTTACGTCGTTTTGCTGTGGCGTGTATGGAACGGTGTACTCCACTAGCATTCCACGGTCTCGGCAGTACTGCTGGAACTCGTTGCCGACGTATTCTCCGCCGTTGTCGCACCTAAGGCGACGGATCTTGCTGTCGAAATGCCCCTCAGCCATGCTCGCGTACTGCTTGAAGACCTCCAGTACCTCATTTTTCGCCGCAAGGATGTATACGGCGCTAAAATGGGTAAAATCGTCGGTGAATGTAACGAAATACCTTTTTCCGTTCCAGGCTGTCGGGGTCAGGAAACCGCACACGTCGCTGTGTACCAGCTCCAACGGCTTGTTGGATCTCGGAACTGGTACGTCTCCAAAAGGCTGTCTCGCATGCTTCCCAAGCACACAAGGTTCGCACACTTCGTTGTCTTGAAATGCGTCCTTCCTCAGCACCATGCCGTTGACCATCTCGTTGCGCACCAGAGTCTTCAGACCACTCTTGCCAATGTGGTCGAACCTCCGATGCCACAGCTCGTACTAGTTCACCGGCAAGACTACCAGCGCTCCATCCACTGGTCCACGCTTCACGGTGGCGTTCAGCACGTACAGCTTTCCGGACAATTTACCAGTGGCAACCACTTCGCTGCCGTGCTTGATTTCCACAGCATCACTTCCAAACGTCACACGCATCCCAAGCTTGCCGATGCGCCGAATGGAAAACAGGTTGTACTGCAGTTCCGGCACGTACAGGAAGTCATTCACCACGCTGTTGATTTGACGCTTTCCGACCATCGAGACCATGCTTACCGTGCCAGAGTGATAGCTGTACGCGACCTTCCCGGAGGCCACCACGATTGGCACCGGCTTGTCCAGCTTCACCACGTCTCGAAGGCAATCCGCTGACTACACCATGTGTTCGGAGGCGCCTGAATCGAGAATCCACCAGAACTGACTCAGATTCCCACCGTCACGCTTAGCTTCACCGTCCGACTCCGTTACAGACGCCACTCCGGACCCAGCGACGTTGGCCTTTTCCTTCCTCTTCGGCTTCCCGGTCGACTTCCGTTGGTCCAAGTCCTTCTTCATGGGGCAGTTTGCGCGTTTGTGACCTACTTTGCCACAGAAAAAACACTTCATCTTGGGCCGCTCACTGAAAAACGCCGACTCACCATCCAGAGTACCTTCCGGTTCGCAGTTGTTCTGACGCTTCACGTTTTCACTCAGCAACCTGTCCTTCACAAATTCGAGTGTGCACTGCTCCGCCGGCAGGGTTTCGAGGACTGTCACCAGCTGCTGGAACGATTTCGGCATGGTTTGCAGCAAATTGAACACCACCAGCCGCTCGTGCATCACGATGTCCGCTGAGGCCAGCTCCCGGATGATCCTCTCGAACCGCAGCAGGTGCTCTTCCATCGGTTCCGCTTCGCTGCACTTCATTACGGCCAGTTGCTTCAGTAGGTAAAACTGGCCGGAAGTTCCCTTCTTCGCGAACAAGTTCTGCAACGTTGCCCAGATCGACTTCGGAGTAGACTTGACCTTGATGTACTCCAGCTGCGAATCTGCGATCTTCTCCACCAGCAACGACTTGTAACGAGCTTCCAGAAGTTTCCGCTCCACCAGCTTCGTCTCCTTCTGCGCCTTTACCTGAGCCGTATCCGTTTCAGCCGCTTGGATCTCCGGAATCTTCTTGGATCTTCTGCCGCTCCTCCAAAAACGTCTCCATCCGGAAACTCCAGTTAGGGAAGTTCTTCCCGTCGAAAAAGTAGGGCTTCTGTTCCGCTTGAATTCTTCCGGTTCTTCGTGAAATTTTTTTTTTTTCGACAAGCAATCTTAAGTACTTTTTTACCTAGGAGATGAGTAGAGTACTCAAGGGGGTTAGATTTTGATAAGTTCTTTAGTGGGAATGACACTGATGAAGACTGCACATTGTAGTCGAAATACGTATCTGTCATGGATACCAAAATTTATTAAGTGGAATTAAATCGAAGATAACCTTCTTTTGGAGCTGGATGTTGTACTTTTGCAGATTTGCTGCAACCGCTTCGGAGCCTTGGGAAGCGGTTTCTGGAAGACGTTTATTAGTTGTTTATGATCTGTCTTCACAACTACCCTCGGGTTTCCGATGATTATTTGATCAAACCGGATACAAGTGAATAGCACCGCTAGAAGTTCTTTCTCATCTGAGCGTAGTTTTTTTTTCCGTTTGTGTCAGTGTTCGCGATGCATAACCGATGATCCTGTTGTCCTGGTATACTGCTACTCCGAGCCCGAAAAAACTAGCATCACACTCGATCCAAAGGGGTTGCTTCACATCGTAATACTAAAGAGTTTTGACGTCGGACACCATTGCCTTGATCTTGTCGAATTCCTTTTGTTCAACGGAACTCCAAATCCACTGAACTTTTTCGGATATCAGCTTGCGTAGTGTGCTTGCGCGCTAAGGTTAGGAAGAAATCTGCTCAGATAATTCACCATTCCTACAAACCGCATAAAGTCCTTCCGGTTTGCTGGAGCTGGATAGTTTTTAATAACTGATATCTTCGACTCATCGTCCTGAAGGTCCCTATCAGTAAGGACATGTCCAAAGAACCTAACTGACGGTCTACATAACACGAGTTTCGAACGATTAAGCTTTATATTGCACTGTTTAAGACGTTCAAAGAGTTTCTCCAGACAACGGTTGTGATCCTGCATCGCCTCTTCCAAGGTTTCACCGCATCCAAAAATCAGTAAATCGTCCGCAAGACATTCTACTCCATCCAAATCTCCAATCGCCTCCCGCAACTTTAACTGGAAGATCTCCGGAGCCGATGATATTCCGAATGGCAGCCTTATCCAGCGGTATCTGCCAAAGGGAGTCCATAAGGTGGTTAAGAGGCTGCTGGCATCATCAAGAACAACTTGCCAGAACCCTTTCCTTGCATCCACCGTTGAAAATACCTTTGCTTTACCCAATTCCGGCATGATCTCATCGAGTGTATTGAATTGAAGATTTGGTTGCCGAATAGCTTTATTCAAAGGTATAGGATCTAGAAAGATTCTGAAGGACTCACATGATGATGAGCGATTTACCAAAAGTATATTGCTCACCCAGTCCGTGTGACGGGATTCCTTCACGATGATACCAGCAGTTGGAAACTAACGATTTAAAATTGGATCACTACTTGACTAGCCTATTGGTCCCAAGCAAATCGATTAACGTACCCTATTCTAGTCGAAATTCTACTACTACACTATGTTTGTTTTGATTCGTTATGAAAGTTTGACAGATAAAATGAGGGGTTCGTAGATTTTCCTATGTTTCGAGGGGTGCATCGATTAGCTTGGGACCGAAGAGAGTACCAGAGCTGAGCCAAAAAGTTGAGCACGTTTCTTCGGGACCTTCTGGTCTTAGAGTTACCTCTATGATGATACCGTCTTTTTCCAGTTTCAGCAGCTCTTCTTTAAGTTGTTCACGGAGCGCGATCGGTATGCGCCGAGGTTGTTGGATCTGCGGCTGTACCAACAATCAATACGAAACTATCGATTTTAAATTGGCTCACTACTTGACTAGCCTATTGGTCCCAAGCGAACGATTAACTTACCCCATTCTAGTCAGAATTCTAGTACTACACAATGTTTGTTTTGATTTGCTATGAAAGTTTGACAGATAAAATGAAGGGTTCGTGGATTTTACTGTGTTTCGAGGGGTGCATCGATTAGCTTGGGACCGAAAATAGTACCAGAGCTGAGCCAAAAAGTTGAGCACGTTTCTTCAAGACCTTCTGGTTTAAAAGTTACCTCTATGGCTGTGCAGTAGAGTCGATCTTCAATGACACTGTTCCTTCCATTTTTCCGTAGCCACGAAACACTTCAGCATATTTTTCCACGGTGAATTTTCCAGGTATCAGAGTCTTCAGAAAAACCCGGCTGCTTGTATGTCACCGAGTTGCAGAATTTCACTAACCCCAACTTGTAACATACGTTAGCAGATAGCAACGGACGATGGTCAACATCAACCACCTGCAGTACTAACATAGAGGTAACTCCATAGAGGTAACTCTAAGACCACTGGGTCCCGAAGAAAATCATTATTATGTTTGGCTCACTCAGTACCAGAACAACGGTCCCAAGCAGTCCCAAGCTATTTCACTCACCCCTGCATGTTCTGCATGAATCCACACACCCCTGATGTTATCTGTCAAACTTTCATAGCGAATCAAAACAAACATAGTGTAGTAATAGAATTTCAACTAGAATAGGGTACGTTAATCGTTTGCTTGGGACCAATAGGCTACTAAAGTGGTGAGCCAATTTAAAATCGTTAGTTTCGTATTGATTGTTGGTACTAATTTGTACTTTTATTCTTTATAGCGACACGGAATTTTCACTTCGCCGATTACCGGAATCGATCCTCCACCAAAACTCTGTAGTTTGAAATTTGTAGTTTGAAAAAAGCTCGCACTTCACCGTCTTCCAGCGATCACTGATTTTTAGGTGCAAATCTGCCAAGACATGGTCACCACTGGATGCATTGCATTCCTCAGATGCGCTGGTCTCGTACGATTCACTACTGTCACTCGTGTCATCGTCTTCCAGCACTTCCTTGACCTTTTTCTTTTCTCCCACTTTTGCTTCGGGCACATTGTAGCCGTTTGGTCACAAGTTCATAGGTTTTTATCATTTATATTATATATTCAGAACCTTCACGTTTCTTGTGCAAGAACAGCAGTATACCAACAATCAATACGAAACTAACGATTTTAAATTGGCTCACCACTTTAGTAGCCTATTGGTCCCAAGCAAACGATTAACGTACCCTATTCTAGGGCCCTTATTACCGATGTCACTTCACGGTGAAGTGATAACTTGTCACTCACGGTGAAGTGATTCCCATTTGATTTACACGGCAATCACTTCACCGTGAGTTTTTTTTTTTTTTTTTTTTTTTTAATCTTTATTTTAGAGATTTTTAGCCTGAGGCTAGTTCATCTCTTATTCACCGTGAGTGACAACTGGTCACTTCACTTCGTTTTCACCGTGAAGTGACACCCGTAATAAGGGCCTAGTTGAAATTCTATTACTACACTATGTTTGTTTTGATTCGCTATGAAAGTTTGACAGATAACATCAGGGGTGTGTGGATTCATGCAGAACATGCAGGGGTGAGTGAAATAGCTTGGGACTGCTTGGGACCGTTGTTCTGGTACTGAGTGAGCCAAAAATAATAATGATTTTCTTCGGGACCCAGTGGTCTTAGAGTTACCTCTATGAGTATACCACAGAAGTGATAGAGTTCTGTACCGCGTGAAAATGTTGTGCCATTACGTTATGTCCACCATAGAGCTACAAACAACTATACAAAACAAGGATGACGGGATGAAGGAACATTGGGAGGAAAGAACGGCCATTGCCCAAAATCGGCCTCTTTCAATATGAGGCGTCCGTGTGCTAAGACGCATTTCAATTAGCTAAGTGCAGCTGTTGGTGTTTTGAACGATAACCAGGAGAAACCCCCCCTAGCAGCAGCTAGTGTGCGCTAGGGAAATTAAACATTCAGGTAACTAAATACCCTGCACCAAAAAACCGTAAATTAATTACGTATTCGTCGATAGGACCTCTTTTATATTGGACCTTAAAAAGGTCATCCGTCAGCACACGGCCGGCTCGTGAAATTGGAACCAGTTTCCGAGCCTAATTGTCAAGGACCAAACAATATTATCTGGCCAAACGTAGGCCATAATCGCAAAGTTGTTTTCCCTTCTCGGCTTGACCAAGGTGGACTTGCCACGGTCGGCCGATCGTGCCAACCAAGGACGACGCCTGCCATCCCATCGTCCAGCAACGCCCGCTGGCCCGTCATTCGCTCGGTTCGCCAATCTGGCGAGAGTTCCGGCCGCACAGTAGGACAGGAGTCACTGTGTCGGCCATCCCGATTCACCATTAACGGCAGCAGCGGTATGTACCGGTACAGCGAACAGCGATTAGGCTACACGACACATATTACACGAAATTATGAACACAGAACAACACGCACATAATACAGAAAGTGGCGAATAAATGCGTTTAAAGAAAAGTGAAAGTTCTTCGTTTTTGTATCGCGAAACCCTCTGATTACCCGGTAGCTAGCCGACCCTGGGTGTTCCGGAGCTTGCTCTTGTCGCCTGAGTCGACCGGGTGCTGTATGGTGATATTCGAGTAGGTAGTTGTTGAGTGCTGGGTTCTAACATCAGTTATAACATCTTCTCAAAGTGGTTCTTCTTTCTGCATCTTCTGCACTTTTGTCCATTAGCAGGGCAAGAACCGTTTTCGAAGACGTGACGTCCTCCACAGAATTTACACTTCTCTCTTCTTTCCTTTTTCGATTCAATTTTGTTCACTTCAGAGGCACTTTCACAACCGAGCTGCTGGATCCGCTTTGCAGAAACTTCTTCCAGTCGACAATCATTAACGGCTCTTTCGAGAGTAATTTCACTATTGGTTGTTAACCAACATCTTCAACTTTGTGTGGAATTCATCAATCGTTTCCAGCTCTTGTATGTATGAATGTAAAGGATACCACTCATTGTTGCAAGGCACAGCCATTAGACAGTGGATCATCCTCCAAGTATGACTTGATCAAGTACGATACCTGGTTGTATTCAATTTACCATTGTAAGAAGGGCCAAAAACGGAGGGGCGAACCCGTAAGCAGATACACTTACGCGCAATCCGCGGGATCAGGAGAATCGCCTTCCAATGATAAAATCCTACAACCCGATGTAGAACAAGCCATCATACAAGGGAACGTCCCAATGAAGGGGGGAAGAGCCCGCCGTCAATTCACGAAATGTTAATGACAGGGAGTTGGCAATTCCACTCTCCCCATCCAAATCGCTTCAATCCGGTGCCCTGGTGGTCCCATCCCTCCCCTTTGCATTTAATGTGTGTATATATATATTTATATCGGCATTACCCGTTAGATTTTGTCAACACAATTTTGACTTCTTAGCTTTTCAAAATCTTTAATAAATGAGTCAACAAAAGTCACGCACTAGTGGGGTGACTCTCCATGCAATCAAATGAAGAGTCACCTCACACGAGGCGACCACCGTCACCCTACTAGTGACAGAGAGCCATACTACTCGCAGAACAGGCCTGCAGGTGACGTTTAAAGCTCCACAATTTTACTGAAAATCTAAGAAAATTATTAAACAGAATTTAATAATATAACTGCAGAGCACAAGCAGTTTAAATATACTGAGAACGTGTTGCCAAAATCGAACGGATACTTTAATGTTTATTAATTTATCTTACCTTGACGGACCAACTACTTACCTGCCCTTAATGGTCATAAGCTCCAATCGGTAGTTCCCGGTAAATCCGATCACGATCCTTTACAACATTTGGCCGACAACAACGCGCATCATCGCAACCACTCAGCACTTTCTTCCTCTTCACTAATGTCGTTTTCGTTTTTGCGGTGTAGCTACACCGGTGCTACACTGCCGTACACCGAAATATTTTAGGGTGTAGATATAGGATGCACCTTTGTTTACAAACAAATAATGTTGAGCTGTCAAAGACTCGCGCTTATTCCTGCTTACACTACACCAGTGCTACACCGCAAAAACGAAAACGACATAAATTGAAGGGCTTCTAGGGAAACTATTTTCTTGCGGACCGCGTTGCGGTCGGACTTCACTGTTCTTCTCCTTCTTTTTCTCTTTTAACCCCTACTACGAGAAGATGAAACACCTATGTGGCACTCACTCTCCTACTATCGGTTGTCGCTGCATTAAAACCGCTGCCGCTCTCTTTCACCGTTTTCTTTTTGCTTCTCTTTCTACTCTCTTCGTCTCACAGAATTTCACCGCCGCTTTACTCTGTATCCCTTTAGGGTGCTCACTCACACACTACTGTTTGCCGCTATATTTTTGGCTTTTTATTTTCCCCGCACTATCAGCTTCTTCTTTTCTTTCTCTTTCCTGCCTTCTCGCACTCGAAATTATCGCTACCGTTCGGCGTGGAATCCACAATTTCCACTCTTAAACGCAACTCCCCTTGCGCTCCCCTCGCACTCATATGCACACTGGGCAAATTATAGCGCATCACCTGCGGATGTTAACCGCCACCTTATCTTCGTATCACTCCACCAATCCGCCTCCTAATCCGTATTACCGGACCAGCCTTCCGTCGAACACTTTCCTCGAACCAGCAACAGCACTGAACGCAGCAGCAAACAGCACACACGTCCGACTCAGTCGGTAGTCACTCACGTATGTTTCCAGCTCTAGTTTCACTGAGAGAAACTCCAACACGGCGAATGAGAACAACCCAAATTTGAGTTTGGCTTACTCATGTTTTCCCAGGGTTTTCCAGGATTTTCCAGGGAAAAATTAACGAATTTGAGAAAAGTAATGATTGGATTCACTCAGTCTATTGGTACTACTCCGAGACTGAATAAAATTTTCGTCGATTTCCTCATTTTTCGGCAGATTTTTTAGGTTTTCCACAGGAAACCATGAGACAAATTTACTCATCGCTGAGTTCCTGCACTTTTGGCGATTATGAGTGAACTAAACTCAAATTTGCGTCGTTCTCATTCGCCGTGAACAGATAAAGCACGCTAACTTCTGCTTACTCACCAGGTGAGTCGATCGTACTCACTTTCGTCCGATGTATCGAGTTGTCAAAAATTGAGTAAACGAGAAATGTCAAACTGAGTAAAAGCCACTCAGTCAGCAAAATCCTGGTCTTGGAAGAAAATGCCAGTCATGTCGGAGGAAACCTCATAGAAAATGTTACTCAAAACCGGCTGAAATGCCTTCAGGTAAGTACGAATTGCTTAGGGAAACGGTGTTGAACCGTTTTTTGCTCCGGTAGAATGAATTCGGAGCAGGCAATTTCCATTTTCTTGAATAAAAATCAAAACAAAAACTCTCCCCACAACTGAAAATAACGGCGAGTGGATTTGACTCAGTCTACGTGAGAACGTAGTTTACTCAAAAGTGAGTCAACATCTTGCCACTGAGATGAGTACATTCGACTCAATTTTGAGTTGACCAGAATAAGCGTGAGGTTCATATTCCGCGGACGAACAACTTTTTCTTTGATAGCAACGAGAGCTGCTGCTGGTGTGCGACGCTGTTTTTCCGTCAATTGAAAGTTGAAATATTTTCGCAACGCTTCAAATCCTATCACTGATATTAAATACCGACTTTCTTCGGTTCATCTTCGGCAGACCACTGATTCATGCCAATTGCACTAGCGTAATTTTCCCAATTACGCTTGAAAAAAATTGTGTTCCATATCCCCCTCCAGACATAGCGATGCCACAGTTACTAATGTTTAAAAAAAAACCGCGGAGCTCTAGGATCAGTTTCATGGATGGACCACTTTCAAGGATCTTTCGGATCTTCCGAAGGATGGTCTCATTGCCATCTGGGACCATGTTTATGTCACGACCTCAAATTATTTCTTATATCACAGTTCCAAGTGTTTTCGAAAAAACCGCGGAGCTCTAGGATCAGTTTTATGGATTGACCACTTTTACAGATGTTTCGGATCTTCCTGAGCACGCTCCCATGACCATCCAGGTCCGTGTTTATGTCATGAACCCAAGTTCTTTCTTATATCACAGTTTCTAATGTTTAAAAAAAAACACGGAGCTCTAGGATCAGTTTCGTGGATTGATCAATTTTACGGATGTTCCGAATCTTCCGGTGGACCGTTCCGTTGTCTCCAGGATCCATATATAGGAACCATGACTGTATTCTGGGTAATTATGAACATTTGTGCCCATTAATGTAATTTATGGATCCTAGGCCACTTACAAAACCCATAAACACTCCTTTAAAAAAAAAAACAGTGTAACGACCAGTACTGTAAATTCTCATTGATATCAGTTGCTTAGTCATTTGACGAAGGCATGCATGGATCATTCTCATTTGAGAAACGCTTGATATCATCCAATTGAGTGTAACCTACACATAAACTGGTCGACATTCCGGCGAAAAAGCTAAGCCAACACCAACCTGACTTTTAACAAACCCCAACCAGATGTTGACCCTACATAAACCCAAAATTGACCCAACAACAACACGACATTGGGTCGACATCGACCTTTATAGTCACTTTAACGCTCTTGGGTCATTCGTGACTTGTCCGGGGGTGACATTTGAACTCGAGACTGTGGTGTGAGAGGTATGGATGCTAACCACTACACCGGGGTCGACTTATCTGTTCGGGACTATTTTGCTGGGTTTCTTCCATACTCCACTGTCGTGTATCAAATTAAAGTGAGGCTGTGTTTATTTGAAAATGTTTCATCTGTCAAATTTAAGTGAAAATTCACCAAATGGAACACAGCCTGAGTGACTCAATTGACAGTGACGAAGAGTATCGAATGAAAAAGGGGCTCTTCAAAATATGGTCATGTGAGAATTCGTTTTCACAGAATTGATTGAATGGCTGTATTGGTTCATCTTCAATCGAATGATATGGAAATTAACAGCACTGGTAACGACTCTTTTCGCTTTTGAATAAGGTAGACGACTCTATTTTCAATATTTTTACAATCAAAATAATCTACATACCCTACACGGATAGAAATATCCTTATACCTTTTGGCAAATTTCTATTGCTTATTATTCATAAAATGTATAAGTCAACTAATAAGCAGTCGCCTTGCACAAAGTTAATTAAGATCATGTGTCAAATGAAATGTATAAGCGGTCACACATACCTTTTAAGCATTCTTATAGGACCCATGAGGTTTGTCTTATGGAATGTATAAGGCTAATGTTTTGGCTAAAATGTATAAGTGAAATACATGAATAAGATAATTGATTTTCGTTTCGTGTAGGAATTCTAGAAGTACCACAATTTTTTAAATTCATCAAGAAATGGCTAAGTTATGCCATTGTAAACTTTCCGTTACACGTTTTTTGGAGGCATCGTATTAGGAGTGTTAAAGCGAAGACTACAAATCAGGAAGACTGGCAACTCTGCAAAAAATCAGGAGACAGTAAGGGCAACGCCTCTTCTGAGCAAAAGTGGAACCTGTGTATGATGGTGTGTGTTAACTCACGAGTGCATTCACACGCATAGGTAGAAATAATTAGCTTTCAATTATTGGTTTTGTTATGATTGTCGTAAAAAGTGAAACGTTTCTTTCTTTGCTTTATGCTGACAACGAGTTCGAAATCCAGCTGAAATTGAACGTAAGTAAATTTGTTTTGAAAATTAAAACTATGGCAATGATGACATGCACAATGATGGTAGGACCACAGACAAACAGACATAACACATTGAATATTTCTCACTGTAAAACATCGTCGCTAAAACATTACCGCCATCTGTTGAGTACACTGTGGTGGGCACTGCGCTGAACAGATGGCGGTAGTGTGTAAACGTCAAACGTAAGGGAATTGCCTATGCGCGCCACAGGTGGCGGTACTACCAACTACGATACTTTTATATTGTCCGTTAAATGCTTGTTCGATGAAGTTATGTCTGTTTGTCTGTGGTAGGACATTCCTCGATCATTAATTTGCTATCTCAGAATTATCTTCCTCTTTTCCTAAGCCCTTTAGTGATGCATTTATGGGCATTCGTATTGTGCATTAGTAAAATGCATGCCTGTTCCGCATGGCATTGGCACCTGGCCATAATGGAGGGCAACTTGGCTTAGTACTCGCTGATCATTTGAATGTCACTGGCCAATCCGTCACTGTTGTTATCATTCTCTGGAGGATCACTATCCGGTGGTTTCATGTTCTGACAATATCTAAAATGGAAATATGTACCGTTTGGGATTGTAGTCCTTCAACCTTTCATTTTCATTTTCTCCAACATATGATTCTGCTACGCCTTCCGTTGGATCGTGATGTAGGAACCGGATCTCTCTTCTTTTTGAATCCTTGAATTTTCAGCAGCTTTCGAATGACGGTAGTTCCTTATATTTGATTGCTTCCAACAGGAACAGTAAACAATATTCCCGAGTTTCAATCCTCTACCATGACCACCATGACATGTTTTTCGGGTTGGAGTTGAAAAACCACCGGCTTGCTGTGATTAGGATACAAATTCCCGTGAAACTTTATAGAGCAAAACAAAAACAACAACGAGTACCGTGTTATGATTATTTGTTTCGGTGACATTAGGTCACACACACAGTCACTGTTAATAAGCAGTCTCGCTAACACTTGTGCTTTAAAGTTCCACCTTTGATTGTCAGAGGCGCTGTTATCAGTGACGTTTGACATTTGTATGGGAGAAGGGAACAGTTACCAGTCTTCTTGATTTGTAGTCTTCGGTTAAAGTCTATCGAAAGCCTGTGGGTTAAAAACCATGTAGAATGAGTATGTTTTGAGTGATTAAAAAATCACTCGGTATGTTTTGAGTGTTTAAAATATCTGACCGCATTCAGAACCTTCCAACAGAACCGATTTCAGGGGAATGGCCATATCTTGGTTGATTATATGCCAATTTTAGTTCTTGATGTATCATTCGCTTTGGAAATGGTTCTTGCTTCTGTGAATTTATATCGATTTTCAACCAGCATTCTATAGAAGATCACAACACAAATTTAGAAAGTTAGACAAGCCCTCAAAAAACCGGAAAATCTGCGGTATCTGGTGACCATGATTTTTTCGTGGCAACACCATAAAATTATATTAGTTTTCCAGTTGAATGCTTTTGAAATAATTAAAATCAGACCTCATTTGACGAAGTTACAACATTCCAACAAAGTAGACCAAAAAATTGCCTATCCTAGTTATTTTGAGTATCCCCTGTAATTATGCAAATCGGAGAATGTCAAGTTTTTCCGGTTCATCATTTGGCGTGAAACTGCTCTGATCCAGTCAAGATGTGCAATCAATAGAATCCATTATTTCCCACATTTTTTTTAATTTTAAATCGATGTCCAACAGTGTAATTTATGACTTTATAATCAAATCAAGCGTTCAACGATTTCAATTCTGCTGATATTTTCCAAACAACTAAAGTTTACAGCTAGATACGCGAACAGACAGTTCACGATAGGTACGCATCGATGATCTGCCACCTCGTGAGACTTGATCAATTAGACCGACCAAATCCATTGGTCACACAGCTCGAAGCCAGTGATCGTAGCTGCATTCGATCAAGTGGAACCACGTCAACACACCACTGACTGTACCGCGATCGCGCTCTGTTAATGACCTCTAATTCCTCGTTGAGCTTGTTCGAAGAAATTAGATTGAATTCGAATTAACTGTCCCAAAAAAATACCATGATCCCTTTTCCGAAGGGTCATGTCTTCCACCTCAACGTCTCAAGCCGATGATGACACTTTGGTGGTCGCGGAAATTCCTGAATTAAAGCGACGAAACTGTGACGAAACGTCAATACGCCCTCTCGGGCGATGACAGGGCGAAACCCGACCACCCCGCCATACAATGAGGGTCACAAGAGAAGACGCACGATCGATTTGTGGCTTCATTTCTGGATCATTGATCACCGCTGCCGTATATATACGACACTGTTCGACTGGTACAAGTTAGTTGCTTCAAGCGCGTGGTGTCTAAACGATATGATTCTAAACTGTGTTCCGGTGGTGTTGATCCTAGTCGGATCGGTGCGAAGTGGTCTAACGTATCCCTATGCGGACCGGTATCCGTACGGTACGGCAGTTGTGTCGGAATCGAAACTACTCAAGGGTGCATCCAGCAGGGGAACGTCCGAAGGAGGCAAGGATTTGCGTAACTTTAATCGCGATCATGTGTTCGATGAAGGTGGCAAGATCAACTCGGCGACCGATGCGGTTCGATATCACGCACTGGACAACCAAGTGAATGGGCACAGGATAGCGGATGCCTCCCAGGGTGTATCGCAGGATAAGGTGAAGCACTTGGCTGGGGAGAACTATGAAGCGGACAAGTCCCACAATCAAAAGCAGGTGAAGTCGGGATTTACGAATTCGTATCACAAGGACGAATCGGGCAGCAAGAGTTCGTTCTACGAAGACTCGGACGATCGCGGTGGAAAGCAGGTGTTCGACAATCGGCAGAACTTGCGGAACAACTATAACGATCATCTGTACAATAAGGAGCTGAGGAACGATCAGCTGCGGGATCGATACGACGATCGTTTCGGAGGATTCGATCTTCGCGGGGTTCGTGACTTCCACCATCAGGCGGCTGCCGATCGAGGTTTGTGAAGTTTGGTTTTTTTTGTTGCTGTTGAAATCTAGGAAATTCATAAAGCATCTTGTTCTACTAGGCAACCTGCACGATTACCGTGACGGATTCCGCGACGATCGCGATCATCACGTGCACAACTATGGGCAGGAAATCTACCCGGGCCTTCCGCCGATGGTTCCGGTGCGCAACTACGATGAGCTGTTCCAGCGACGCACCTTCCACGAACCGAGACCGATGTTCAAGACGGCACCGCATGCGCCCATCACGGTGTACGAAGATCCACGCGAGTACCAGTACGACTATCCGGCGCATTCGGTTGGTGATCGGTTCCTGCGGCGATACGACGACGATGTGGCCGAACGTACGCGGATCATCTTCAGACCTAGCCCGCTGTTGAACTACAATAGACGGTACTAGGTTTGACTGCAGAATTGAAGCATTTATTCGAAGAAAAAAATATCTGTATGTTAAACATACGTTGAAATAATCGAAATTCAAGTACATAGTTCAACTATATTTATATTTAAACTTATTGGTGTACGAACGAAACGAAATAAATTACCCAGTATTTTACAACTACTTAAGTAGTAACGCTTAGTACTCTGGCAACAAATGAGGTTGCAAATTCAATTCATTCTACATCGGCAGGTCTATTGGCGTTGACGGCACCGCCGAAACATCGTCTCTTCTAGCAAAGATTGACAGTTTCTTATGGGAATTTTCAGTGGAGTGAAAGGATAGTACGAAGTCCGCCATGTTTCTCGCACAGTCTGACGTTTGCTTATGGATTTTACCATAGTAGTAAACTGCCAGTCCAAACTGTTTGAGATCATCTTGAGCGAATTTGTCCTGAACCGCTCGAAGAACTACATTTCAACTGACCAGCATGGATTTATTCCCGGTAGATCGGGAGCTACTAACCTTTTGGATTTCACCAGTACATGCGGTGATGGAGGATAAGGCACAAGTCGATGTCATACTGATCTGAAAGCCGGTTTTGTTATGCAAGCTTTCCAGACTAGGATCGTCTGAGCAACTTTGGTCGTTGTTACATTCCTACTTGCCTAGACGAACTCTTCGAGTACGACTAGGATCTTGTCTCTCTTATACGTTTACAATCACCTCTGGAGTACCTCAGGGAAGTAACCTGGGTCCACTTTTGTTTACGTTATTCTTCAACGACGTAGCAGCTTCGTTGGGAGTTAAATGCAAGCTCGTTTATGCAGATGATCTTAAGCTATATACGTCATAGTTCACTCGATTGAGGATTGTCATCGTCTTCAAGCTCTGCTAGATTTGTTTGTGGATTGGTGCCGTCGCAATAAGCTCATCATCAGCGTTCCAAAGTGTGCAGTGATGACGTTTCACCGCTCTAAGAGTTCAATCCTTTACGACTACTGCATTGACAATGTAACGTTTCGCAGAGTAGAACGTATTACTGATCTTGGTGTTCTTTTGGACCCAAAGTTGACCTTCAATCTTCACTATTCTTGGCTGTTTTGGCTTTACCTTCCTCGTATTCGTCCTAGCGTGAAATCTGAATCAATCGAGAAGCTGGTCAAAGGTTGTGTACAGTGTGAAGATCCGATTAAGGTTGTGCCGCTAGTCAAAAAAGGATCCGACATCAGCCGTATGAGCTTTATCTCGTACAAAGTCGGAATGGATCCCAAACTACGCGAAGCTGCTCTTAGATCGGATACATGGCCGAAAGGAATTTTGTTCCGTGAATTTGAAGACGGTTCAAAAAACATGTGGTTGCCTCGTTTGAACACGCCTACCATTACGATCTCTCCTATTCCGGGACCTTCCGAGTTCTCAACTCCCATTTCCGGACTAGACCCAGCCTGCTGATTCAGAATTGGATTTTGCGTTGTGAATTGGAGCGCTGTAGACCAGAACGCACTGCCTGTCGCATTATGGGAGACCTCGAACCACTCGATCCAGTCGCGCTAGCTGTTTCCCGCCATCAAAGCCGTTCTATTTCCTGCCATCAGAGTCGTTCTGGCCCTGCGGTCGAGTTCGGTGGTGAGGTCTCCCAAGCATCGTCGTCAGGCAAGTATGCATACATTAGTTACAGTCATTTGCCTGATCAGTTTCTGTGTTCCAGTGCAACGCTTCATGATGTTTACACGATTTCCAAGAATAATGCTGCTACCTTTATTGCTTCTGGACCACCACCATCACCACCGAGACGCATCGTGGATAGCACTTTGGAAGCCCCTGATTTCTCTGCCTCAGTCGCGCTTATTCCAGCCAGCGCTCTGCATAGTCGTCTCGGCCCTGAGTGTAGATGTAGGTCGGGGGTCTTCCAACCAGCTATTACTGGCAAGTATATTGACGATTCAGCTTCTCCTTTGCCTGATACCGCTTCAACTTCTAGCTGTGTTTCCGGTTCTGCGATCTCCACACTAGCCACATCATGTCCATGCATCCGTCCTGCCAACTACCAGCAAGTTTATGCCGCCACCTGCTTTTCCTCGGATCCGGGACACCCTAAAACAGGCACTGAGGAAGCTTCCGAACCTCCCGACCCAGTCGCGCTTGCTGCAGACATCCGCCATCGTCATCGTCCCGGTCCTGTGGTCGGTGATGGTATCGAGGGCTTCCGGACTGCAACCTCAGGCGAGTATGTTAGCGATTCCGAGCTTTCGGTTCCTGATGTCCTTTCGATTTCTAGTTCCCGTGATTGCTCCTCGAATGGTCTCCAGATCTACTACCAAAACGTGCGTGGGCTGAGGACTAAAATCAACTCGTTTTGCCTGGCTGTTGCGGAGGTCGAATATGATTTGATTGTGCTGACGGAAACGTGGCTGGACGACCGAATTCACTCATCGCAACTTTTTGGGTCACTCTATTCCGTCTTCAGAACTGACCGGTCTGCCCTAAACAGTCAAAAATCGCGCGGTGGCGGAGTCCTGATTGCAGTATCTACTTGCAGCTACGTAAGTACGTCAACAGTCAACTGGAACAGCTGTGGATTGTCGTAGGAAGTTCTAGCAAGCTTATTGTAGGGGCAATCTACCTGCCTCCCGACCGCAAAAACGACTGCACGATCATCCGTGAGCATGTGGAATCGTTAGGGTCAATTTCGTCACAATTAAGTCCCTGCTCTCCCGCTTTCGTATTTGGTTACTACAATCAAGCTGGTCTGCAGTGGCGCTTTACAGACAGTGGCACACCATTAATTGATCCACTGCTTTCGCATATGCCGGTTGCTTGCTGTGCTCTTTTGGACGGTTTTAACTTTTACGGGTTCACACAAGTGAATACTTTTCCGTTTGCTAGATCTTGTCCTCAGTGTTCACTCGGCTGTCGACAAAAGCAGGCCACTCTCGATGTGTGCTACGCGATCGTCTGTTTTCTCGACAGCAACCATTGTGTGGTCCTTCTCATTGTTCTTCATCAGCAGTTCTTTCGGTCGATGTGTCGTCGACTTTGGAAAGCAACCGTTTCGTGATGAGTGTGTGAGTGCTGACCACGTTTTGTGTCCATTGCTGCAATGGACGCGCTCTGACCCTCGTTGGCATACAACAATTTGCCATACAATGAAACTACTGGAAGCGGCTCCAGTTCTGATGGAGGAGGCTTTTTGGTTAGCGGAAGATAAAGTGTTTATTGTGTTGTACCTTTTGACTATAGTTTTAAGATGTATTGTATAGTGACCAAGAATCCTCGGCTCTGTAAAGTTAATTCGGTTGAGCCTTATCAAATAAATTAATAAACAAAAAAATAGATCTTGTCCTGGCAAATGATTCCGCACTACCGGGCACTTCTGTTTCCTTGCCGGTCGAGCCACTGATGGATCTAGATGCCGATCATCCCGCTCTCGTCGTGTCATTTAGTTTACCTGCGCCGATTCTTTTTACGCCGTCATCTGAGTGCTACTCTTTGGGACTTTCGCCGGGCCGATTATGTTGCATTGAACAATGCACTTGCGGAAATTGATTGGTAATTTATCGAAACTGCCGCTAGCGTGAATGATGCAGTGGATTTTTTCAGTGCTGCACTGGAAGTATTTTCCGCATTGTCCCAGCTCGACGACCTCCGCTAAAGCCTGCATGGTCTAACCCACGCCTACGCGTGCTAAAACGTCAACGCTCTGCCGCCCTCCGAAAGTATTGTAACTCTCGCTCGCCGTACTACAAACGACTGTTCAATTTTGCGAGTCGTAGTTATCGAAATTACAATCGTTTTCTCTATAATCGACACGTGAGACGCACGGAAGCGAACCTTCGCACGAATCCGAAAAGTTTTTGGTCGTTTGTCAACTCAAAACGGAAGGAATCCGGGTTGCCTTGTTCCATGTTTCTCGGGAATGACTCGGCTAATAGTGAAAGAGAAAAATGCGACTTGTTTGCTCGTCATTTCAAGCAAGTGTTCAACGATTTCTCCGCTTCGCCAACACAAGTGCTGGATGCTGCTGTTGAGATGCCACGTGGTGTGTTTAGTTTCGTTATTCCGCGCATTTCAGAAGACATGGTGATAGCCGCAACACGCAAACTGAAGCTCTCGTTCGCCTCCGGACCTGACGGCATTCCGTCATCAGTTCTAAAACGTTGTGTAGCCAATCTCTGCCTTCCACTTGCGAGGCTATTCAATCTCTCGGCACAGCAATGTGAGTTCCCCTGCCGCTGGAAACTTTCTTATAGATAAACGGAATGTCATAAATTATCGTGGAATCACCTCCCTGTGTGCCTCCTCAAAACTGTTCGAGATTATCATAAATGGTGCTCTGATCGCACGCTGCAAAAATTATATCGATACAGAACAACACGGTTTCTACCCGAAGCGCTCCGTATCCACGAACCTGGTGCAGTTCACTTATAACTTTCTGCGATGCATGGATTCAGGATGGCAAGTCGACACGGCGTATATGGATCTAAAAGCTGCATTTGACACGGTGGACCATAGTATCTTGCTGGCCAAGCTGGAGATACTTGGCATCTCGTCAACTGCTGTGGATTGGTTCAGATCTTACTTGGTGAATCGCTATGTACATGTCAAGATTGGCGCGTCGGAATCGGATGTTTTCTCAAACAACTCGGGAGTCCCGCAAGGCAGTAACCTAGGACCGCTACTATTTTCGATCTTTTTAAACGATGTCGCCTTGCTGATACCATCAGGATGCCGCCTTTTCTATGCAGACGATACGAAAATCTACAAAATTATTAAAAGCCTGTCGGACTGCTGGGATCTCCAGAATATGTTAGGTATTTTTGCTGACTGGTGCTCCAGAAATTTGATGAGTCTAAGCATAGAAAAATGTAACATTATTTCCTATCACCGAAAAATCGAACCAATCATGTTTGACTATGTTCTCAACGGACGCTGTCTTGCTCGTGTAGAGCACATAAAGGATCCCGGCGTTACCTTGGACTGCAGACTCACTTTCAGAATCCACTACAATGACATCATCTCCAGAGCTAATCGACAATTGGGCTTTATTTTCAAAATTGCCGACGAGTTTCGTGACCCGCTATGTCTCAGGTCACTTTACTGCTCGCTTGTGCGATCCTTATTGGAGTCAAGTTCAGTTGTTTGGTGCCCTTTCCATGCTACCTGGATCACTAGAATTGAATCCGTTCAACGCAAGTTTGTGAGATATGCTCTTCGTTTCCTCAACTGGCGTGACCCAACGAACTTGCCACCGTACGAGGAGCGTTGCCGTCTCCTGGGAATCGAGCCATTAGAGGTGAGACGGACGGTCGCTCAAGCTATGTTCGCTGGAAAGCTGCTTACAGGTGACATTGACTGCCCAACACTGCTGTCACAGCTAAATATGTATGCCCCTGAGAGGTCTCTTCGTCATCACGACTTTCTGTTTTTGGAACCACGGAGCCGGAATTATACACAACACGAGCCAATTCGAGCAATCAGCCGGCAATTCAACAACTTTTTTTATATGTTCGACTTCAATGTATCAGCTGACGTGTTTCGTCATCGGCTACTTGGCCTTTTCTGTACTGTTGACCGTAACTATTTAGTTTAAGTTTTATTCATTTAGACAGTAATTGTCAGTTGAATTTTTCAATAAACAATAAACAACAACATCTCTAAGGCGAATCGTCAACTGGGATTTATTTCGAAGACCCTCACTGCTTGAAGGCCCTATATTGCTCTTTAGTTCGGCCCATACTTGAGAATGCATCTGTGGTCTGGTCTCCATATGAGCTAGTGTGGAATCTCCGAATAGAACGTGTTCAGAAAAGAGTTTTTTGAGGTTGGCTTTGCGCAGCCTGCCGTGGCGCGAATCAATGAATTTGCCACCTTATGCAGACCGATGCATGCTATTGGACCGTGATACCGTTCACTACCCGCAAGCCGCAACAAGCGTAGAAAACCACAAACCGAGAGGTACAATAATCCTTAAATTTTATTCGGGCAAAATTTCAAGAATGGATAATTTTTCATTTTTTTTTTTATAATCGTAGATAGTGCTTTAATGTTTAGTTTAGTTGTTTGTTTTCCTTTTTTTTTAGCAATTTATAGTAGCAGAGCTAATCGATCATCATTATCATCTCAAAAAGTACAATTAAGCTGAAAACCGCTGAGTTGTGTAATGCAAACTGTGTTTAACAAAAAGAAAGGAATAATTAAAGGATAATGGAAAATAAGAAGACACTCTTTCCGTCGCCATAGTTTCGAGCAGCAGCGGCTACTTGGAAATAATGGTCCTATTTGGCGAGAAACCCGAAACGCGTAACCTCTACTATCAACCAACGATAAAAAGGAAAATAGGGCCGGATAGCGGAGAAACTTGGAGCTGAATCAATCACAAAGTGTGACAAAGACTTTTTTTTTTCAACAAATCGAAACCAAACTTACTTCTGTTCGCTTAATAGATGGAAAGAGGCAAAGAGTCGAAAAATTGTGTTTTGCTTACTCATCATCGTCCAAGGTCTGCGAGACGAGAAATTCCGCCGCCTGGTACTCGTTCCGTTCGCAGGCTATGTACGCCTGGATAACCAGATGTTCCGGAAAGCCGAGCGCCTTCAGCCGATCGATCGCATCCATGTCGGACTGGGTGAGACTGTCCACCATGGCGGCGGCCGTCGTTTCCAGCTCCCGGGGGACACCCATCCGGCCCGTTGGCTCGTCGGTGCCCTCGTTTATCAGGGCCAAAAATTCCACCTGGTTCTCGGAGATAATGCGCATCAGATCCGGATTGCTCGATTGGATTTTCTGCAGTAAATGCGGCAACAGGCTGGGATCGTCCTGGAGGAGCCGTTTCATCTCGAGGAACGTCGGATGCTCCCGCAGGAAGGCCAATCGGCTTTCCTGGGAACCGCCACTGGAAAGGGCACCACTGCCACCACCGCCGCCACCTCCACCTCCCGTTCCCATCGAACTGGTCGCAATCTCCGACAGCAGATACTCGACGGCCCGGTCCGGATTGTTGTCGCAGATCTCCAGCGCGATGCGGGCCTCCTCCTCCGAGTAGCCCATCTCTGGTAAGGGGAGAGAACAGATGATAAAAAAATGAATGATTCAAAACATATTAGTTTTATAGAAGCTTTGCGGCATTCAGGGCTGGTAGCGATCAATGCTGTCAAAAAAAAAATTAGAAAAGAAACTGATTCTAAAGTCCTGATATTTTTTAAATCAATTGTACTGATTTGATTGATTCATTTGATTGATCACTGAGACATGGACACGGAATGCGGACTCCCGGAGGGGTACACAGTAGCTCTCAGGAAGATTAACTTTCAGAACCTTCTTAACCGGACCCGGAATCATCCAGAGTAACGAATTTTTAGTGATTATAAAGAAAAGTACGATCGTGTACTTAAAATAGAAAATGCAAGGGAAAATAATACAAAGAGCAACGAAAATTGTGTAATCAAAAATAAACTGTGTGTACCCGGACAGGTGGAAGGAGAGACTTCTTGGCCCATGTCGAAAGCCAATGAAGCCTCCCGCGAAGTATCCAAATTTCGCCCTATCTCACTCACCGACTGGTGCATGGCCAAAGTTATGGAATGGATAATCAATCGTAGGCTAAACTAGAGTCGGTGTATAACGAGTCACGCCAAGAGTGAAGCCAAGTCTACCTATTGAACTGTCAAACCGGCTACCTATCGTGCAAAGTAAACAAACATTACGATGCTATGAGAGGTCAACGAAAGGTATTGCAATAAAATATAAAATATAATCGAAGAAATGATCATAATCACGCAGTGAGCATTAAATTGTCATGGGATACGTTTGGTAATGATCAGTAATGAGAATTTCTACTATTTTTTGAAAAAAATAATTTGACAAAATCACTGATATAATGATTTACTACAGCCGCTATTTTTTTTCTCGCTAGAAGTCATTTGAAGTTGATGTAGAAGTCCTCTGTTGCCAAGTGAAAATTAAGGGAATCTTTCGAAAACCGTGATGCGAGTTCAACTGTTTTTCTCTTGGCGACTCTAGGCTAAATCAGTTCCTCGAGAACGGTTGCCTTCTCGACAATCGACAACATGCATTTCGGCAGGGGTATGGCATCTCCACGACGCGACGCTTGGAGACGTCCTCTAGGAAGCCACGAGCAACGGCAGCCATATCGAGATGGTCTCTCACGACATGTCGAAGGTCTTTAACAGGACG
Source organism: Ochlerotatus camptorhynchus (assembly GCF_037179485.1). Lineage (NCBI taxonomy): Eukaryota > Metazoa > Arthropoda > Insecta > Diptera > Culicidae > Ochlerotatus > Ochlerotatus camptorhynchus. Next base: position 125,851 of record NW_027040884.1, read on the forward strand.
TGGACTCCCCTTGTTCGGTTCAATTTACTTTGATGCTTTTTGGAGCAACTCTTCGGTTGGGGATTGAAACGCTCGATAGTTCAGTTCGTTCGAGCACCCGCACCAATGCGTTGCTATTCGGGCTGCTAGTTTGACAACTTTAGCCATTGCTATTTTAGTTAGCAACTTGTTTACGCGCCGGTCGTTGCTATCACGATTGTGAATTTACGTTTTCGGCTTTCACACCGATAGTTGCTAAACTTATCGTCGAACTTCGAACTGAAATTGATCACAGAGTTTCGTGATTGTTTTTTCGACAATATTGTCTGTTTCATTGGTAACAAAACGCGACGCTCACTTTTTGACAGTTTTAGAAACGTCGCATGAAAATGCGCACAAGTTTTTATCTTTGTGTTAGTGACACGTCATATTCCAACAACTGATTGATAAATAAACAGAAGATTTTTTTCTCCTCATGTAAACTCAAAAGAACCCATTAATGGATAAAATTACAGCAATTAAAAAAGTGGCTTTGCTCATGAAATAAACAAAATTTTACCAAATTAATGAGTAGCTGTTACTCGTAAAATGTACAGGTAACAGTTATTCATAAATTAGTAAAAGGCACTCATTAAAAGGGTAGGACATAAAAAATTTTTAATGAGTTAACCCCTAGGTTAAACCTCTTTTCATAAATGGGTGAAAATTTTCCAGTTATGGGTTCGTTTGAGTTAGTGTGTTTGTTTTCATTCGCATTTATGGATATATTTTTTTTCGTTAGTCGGTTCATAAATTGTTTCAAAATTGTAAACATCAAGTGACTACTAACAAGGAGATGGAAGCGGTAAAGAAAATGCGGATAGTAATGTTATTTTCATATATATTTACGAAGTTTATTTTCACTTTCAGCTTTCATACTGCAGCATAAACCTGGAGCTGGATGATTCCGATGCCGATTATGCAGCTGAGTTTCTTGACGAAGACGATCCTATTGGGAACATTGATAAGTTCCCGGACTACGACGAGACAGAACCTGCAGAACCTGAGCAAGAGCCCGAAACTGACCATCCTTCAAGTGTTTTGCCAGCACCGAAACGTAAACGATTGGAGGAAAGTACGTTTCATTTCATGATTTCCTGCTACAAGAAGGATTTTCGAGGACAACATCACGACAAAGGTAAAGCGGATGCGAAGGTGATTACCAGGGAATGTCATGTTTTTGGCAACTCACCCGAGGAGGTGTTGGAGCAAACTTGGGAGGCTATTAGGAGTCACATTCGCCGGGAGGTAACTGTTTATGATTACCAAAGTTTGAAACGAGCGGATCCTGAGTTCAAAGAAATGGATAAATTTGTGCTGTTCAAGGACCTTCAACGTAAACGCACATATCGAGTATCTGATTTGCAGGAAAAACCGGATGTAATGATAAGATGGAGAAGCAAGGTTATCCGGAAACGTCCGGTTCATCACCGTATACTGCCCTCGTCAGTGTGCTGCCAGCAACGGACTAAGGATGAAATTCAAGAACGACCTCACCGCTATCACTCGCACGAGCTCACGATTCGTCATTGGGGGCGATCTAAATACCCGCCACGAAGCATGGCGGAACTATCAGCGGAATCAGAATGGACGTCTGCTCTTCGACCACTCGCAGCATGGGCTGTATACAGTGCAATTTTCGGATGAACCGACATTCATCTCTCCGGCGGGAAACCCTTCCACGCTGGACTTCTTCCTGACGAACTTCGGGCTATCCAAGCCGGTGGCAATCAACGACTTAAGCTCCGATCACCAACCGGTGGTGGCTGAGGTCGGCATCAACATAGCTCCTGCTCCAATCCTACGAAAAGACTACCACCACGTAAACTGGGTCCAGTTTGGACGTGTGGTAGACCTGAACATCAACGAAAATCCACCGCTTGACACCGTAGAGGACATCGACCGGGCTCTGGAAGGACTCCACCAGGCCATATCCGTGGCTGACGAGACATGCGTTCGACAAGTTCCTGTGAATGGTAAGTTTGTTGCTATTGATTCCCACAGCCAGTTACTGATTCGCTTGAGAAATGTGCGTAGACGCCAGTTTCAGAGGACTGGAGATCTGAGCAAAAAACATGAAATGGCCGATCTGAACAGGCAGATTGCTTCCAGAATGGACTCTCTCCGAAATGAAAGTTTCGGGCGTGTTGTCCAGAATCTGGATGACCGCTCCCGTCCATTCTGGAAGGTAGCCAAGGTGCTGAAAACTCATCCCAAACCCATTCCTCCTCTCAGAGTCGGAAATGCTGACAATCGGCTCATTACCCCACAAGAGAAAGCAAATGCGATTGGTAATCATATTGCTACATCGCATTTGCTTGGCTCAACTATCCAAAGTCCGCTCGAAAATCAGGTGACGCAATGCGTACCGTAAAACTTGGATGCCTCCGCTTGTGCCGTCCCTCCGGCAGAAAATATTACAGTGGAGCAGATTTGCTCAGCGCTGAAAAACACCAAGAACATGAAGGCTCCCGGGTTTGACGGTATATTCAACTTGGTATTGAAGAAGCTGAGCACGAAAGTGTACTCGCTTTTGACTGCTATCTTCAACAGATGCTTGGAACTGCACTACTTTCCAAGTATCTGGAAGATAGCAAAAATCATACCAATCCACAAACCCGGTAAAGATCCATCACTACCTTCCAGCTATAGACCAATCAGCCTCCTTTCAGCGCTGAGCAAATTGTTCGAGAAACTAATTCTCAATCGTTTGCTCAAGTTTGTCGAGGAGAACAACATTCTCCTACCTGAACAGTTTGGGTTTAGGAAAGGGCATTCCACAAATCACCAGCTAGTTCGGGTGATGAATAACATTCGAAGTAACAAAGCTGTATCCAAGTCTACAGCCATGGCATTGCTAGACGTTGAAAAGGCGTTTGACAATGTTTGGCATGACGGACTTGTGTACAAGCTTTGTAACTTCAACTTTCCACCACATCTTGTAAAAATCACCCGTAACTACCTCCAGCAATGGTCGTTTAAGGTATCGTTGAATGGTTGCAATTCAAACACCTTTTCCATCCCAGCAGGTGTTCCGCAAGGTAGTCTGTTGGGCCTTTTGCTATACAGCATCTACACTTCCGACATTCCTCCCTTGGGCAACGGTTGCGTGTTCTTCCTGTTCGCAGATGATACTGCTATAACCGTCAAGGGAAGGAGGCCTCGTGAAATAACAAACAAACTTCAACGATGCCTTGACGCCTTTGCTTTTTATGCCAACACGTGGAAAATCAAAATCAATGCCTCCAAAACCCAATCAATAATGTTCCTCCATCGACAATCTCCCAAACTAAAACCGGCTCCCTCTTGTACTGTAATAATGGATGGCACAAGGGTTGAGTGGTCCACCGAAGTAACATATCTTGGTATGTTATTTGACGAAAAGCTCCTTTTCCGCTCGCACATAGATAGGGCAGTAGTTAAAGTGTTCCAATCTAGTTAGGTGCTTGTATCCGCTTATTTGCCGCAGATCTCGTCTCTCTAGGGTGAACAAAGTGGCTGTCTACAAACAAATCATTGCGCCTGCGATCTTCTACGCAGCTCCGGTGTGGGAATCATGTGCACAAACTCACAGGAACCAAATACAGGTAGCGCAGAACAGGGTGTTGAGGATGATCCTAGATCGTCCTTTCGATACCCGCATTTCCGACCTCCATCAAGAGGTTAACATCCCGAAAGTAGATTTTCAAATTAACGAAACTAGGAACAAATTTGTACAGAAATGCAATACATCAGAACATGCTTTGATAAGCAATTTGTATATAGTGTTGAGTAGCAACCGATCAACTCTGTCCAAACAACAAGCATGTAGCAACCCATGAAGATTCGTGTCACTTTTTTTTTTTTTTTTTTTTTTTTTTAACTCTTTATTTGTTCCAAATTCAAAATAAACTACATTTCATTTTTAACCTAGGTGCTCCAGTTACTACAGTAACTTACCAGCCTTAATTGTTATGATATATATCTAAGTGTTTTTACATTGTTCCTGTCTTGGCAATTCAGTATTTTAAACAGGTTTTTTAAACCTGCATGTCAGTATAACAATTGATAGCTTAAAACTAAATAACTAAAACTAAATCTTATCTAAGTATAAAGGGAATTAATCGTTGCAATTGAGGATTGTAACGATTTTTGCCGGAAATTATTAATTATTTTGTTGGACATTTGTGCTAAAGTCTCAACATTCGAAATTCTATGTACCTCAGTAGTACTGTACCAGGGAGGCAACTTCAAAATCATCTTCAGAATTTTGTTCTGAATCCTTTGAAGTGCTTTTTTCCTGGTAGTGCAACAACTAGACCATATTGGCACAGCGTAAAGCATGGCCGGTCTAAAAACTTGTTTAAATATTAGAAGTTTATTCGTCAGGCAAAGTTTGGATTTCCTGTTAATAAGAGGATACAAACATTTTATATATTTGTTACATTTGGCTTGAATGCCCTCAATGTGATCTTTAAAAGTTAATTTATGGTCAAGTATTAATCCAAGATATTTCACTTGGTTTGACCAGGAAATTGGAACTCCGTTCATAGTGACTATGTGACTACTACTAGGTTTCAAAAAGGAAGCCCTGGGCTTATGTGGAAATATTATAAGTTGAGTTTTGGAAGCGTTGGGAGAAATCTTCCATTTTTGTAAATAAGAAGAGAAAATATCTAAACTTTTCTGCAGTCTTCTGCAAATAACACGAAGACCTCTTCCTTTAGCGGAAATGCCTGTGTCATCAGCGAACAAAGATTTGTGGCAACCCTGAGGCAAATCAGGGAGGTCCGAAGTGAAAATGTTATACAATATAGGCCCAAGAATGCTACCCTGAGGAACTCCTGCTTTAACAGGTAGTCGATTAGATTTGGAATTTTGATAATTTACCTGCAGAGTTCTGTCAGTTAAATAATTTTGAACTAATTTCATAATGTAAAGTGGAAAATTAAACTTTTTCAATTTAGCAATCAAACCTTCATGCCAAACACTGTCGAATGCTTTTTCTATGTCTAGAAGAGCAACTCCAGTTGAGTGGCCTTCAGATTTGTTTGAACGAATTAAATTGGTAACTCTCAAGAGTTGATGAGTAGTTGAATGCCCATGGCGAAATCCAAACTGCTCATCTGCAAAAATTGAGTTCGTATTGATGTGAAGCATCATTCTATTCAAAATTATCTTTTCAAAAAGTTTACTTATTGAAGAAAGCAAACTTATTGGACGGTAGCTAGAAGCTTCAGCTGGATTTTTATCCGGCTTCAAAATTGGAACAACTTTTGCATTTTTCCATTTATCAGGAAAGTATGCCAAATGGAAACATCTGTTAAATAATTTTACCAAGAAAGACAAGGTACTCTCTGGGAGTTTTTTGATGAGGATATAGAAAATTCCATCATCACCTGGAGCTTTCATATTTTGAAACTTTTTAGTTATAGACCTTACTTCGTCCAAATCAGTCCCCCAGGAATCATCAAAAATATTTTCCCGAGAGAAAATATTCAGATAATCCCGAGCAACCTGATTCTCAATAGGACTAGTAAGACCCAAACTGAAATTATGGGAACTCTCGAATTGCTTAGCAAGTTTCTGAGCTTTTTCCAAATTTGTGATCAAAATTTTACCACCTTCTTTAAGCGCTGGAATTGGCTTTTGAGGTTTTTTCAAAATTTTTGTTAGTTTCCAAAAGGGTTTGGAACTCGGGTCTAATTTAGAAACATTATGTTCAAAAGTTTTGTTCCTCAGGGCAGAGAATCGCTTTTTAATTTGTTTTTGCAAATCCCGCCAGATAACTTTCATGGCAGGATCGCGTGTTCTTTGAAATTGTCTCCTACGGACATTTTTAAGACGGATCAAGAGCTGAAGATCATCGTCTATTATAATTGAATCGAATTTAACCTCGCATTTTGGTACTGAGGCAGCTCTTGCTTCAACTATAGAAGTAGTCAGAGATTCAAGAGCATAATTAATTTCATCTTTGGTTTGCAAAGGAATGTTTGGATCGAAGTTATATTCCATAAATGTTCGATATTGCTCCCAATCAGCCCTATGGTAATTGAAAGTAAAGCTGTTGGGATTAGAAATTATTTCTTGGGATATTTCAAAAGTTACTGGAAGGTGATCAGAACCGAAGTCAGCATGGGTAACCAATTGGCTACAAAGATGACATGAATCAGTTAAGACCAAATCAATAGTTGAGGGATTTCTTGCAGAAGAAAAGCATGTTGGGCTGTTTGGATATTGAATAGTGTAATAACCTGCAGAACAATCATCAAACAGAATATTACCATTGGAATTGCTTTGAGCATTATTCCATGAGCGGTGTTTTGCATTAAAATCACCAATAATGAAGAATTTAGACCTATGACGGGTAAGTTTCTGGAGGTCACCCTTGAGAAAATTCTTTTGCTGGCCTACGCATTGGAATGGCAAATAGGCAGCTATAAACGTAAGTTGTCCAAATTTTGTTTCAACAGAAACTCCCAAAGTTTCAAAAACTTTGGTTTCAAATGAAGAAAGAATTTTATGCTTGATTCGTCTATGAATAATTATGGCAACGCCACCACAGGGTCCATCAAGACGATCATTTCTATAAATCAAGTAATTTGCGTCCTTCTTAACCTTATGGTCAGGTTTAAGGAACGTTTCAGTTATAACGGCAATATGCACGTTATGAACTCTCAAAAAATTAAATAGCTCGTCTTCATTATCTTTAAGAGATCGAGCATTCCAATTTAAAATGTTTAATGCTTTAAAATCCATTACTGAATTTTAAAGTCATGAAAATATTATTTGCAAATTTTACTCCAGTTTGAATAGCATCAAACATGGAGTTAGATTTAAGCATATCAGAAATCATGTCAATTAATGATTTCTGTAAAAATTCCATTTTAGGAGCAGTAATGCTTCCTAAGTCAAAATTGTCAAAATTTCCGTTAGAACGTTGGTTAGTATTTTGATTTCTACCCGCTGCAATAGCAGCATAGGTAGCTCCATTAACTCGCTGAACATTGTTAGCAGCGAGGGGAGTAGGTACAGATGAAACATTTGAAGCAGGGGTGATATTTGTACCTACGGGTACGAATGTAGAATTTGTTCCTCGCTGACCGTTGTTAACAGCAGAGGAATTTGTACCTGGTCGGAAACGTGGAGCCTTTCCTACCTGACGGTTAGAACGAGATTGTAGGATCGCTTTGCGAGTCTTACATTCCCAAAAATTGGATTTGTGGTTTTCACCACAATTTGAACATTTAAATTTCTTAGGATCTTCCTTCACAGGACAGTCGTCCTTTGCGTGAGAGGAATCACCACAATTCATGCATTTAGCTGGCATGTAGCAATTTTTAGTTCCGTGACCCCATCCCTGGCACTTACGGCACTGAGTGAGGTTTTGGAAATTTCCTCCAGTCTTCCTGAAGTGTTCCCACTTCACTCGGACATGGAGCATAAGGCTAGCTTTTTCTAAGGCCTTAAGGTTGTTTAGTTCACTAGACTTGAAGTGAACTAAATAAAAATCATTAGAAATCCCGTTGCGCGAATCGCCAGGACGGGATTTCATTTTCATTTTGATTACTTGGAGTGGCACAACTCCAAGTAATTTTGCCAGTTCATCTTTGATCTGATCCAGGGATTCACCACTGGGCAGTCCTTTCATGACAACCTTGAACACACGTTCAGTTTTGGTGTCGTAAGTAAAAAATTTGTGCTTCTTCTCAGTAAGATACTTGAGAAGACATTTAAATCCGTCCAAGGTTTCAGCCAATACACGGCATTCACCCCGACGTCCAATTTGTAGTGAAAACTTAACTTTCACGAAATTCAAAAGTTCCATGCGAAGAGCATGGAAATCGGTAGTGGTTATCACAATAGGGGGAATCTTTTCCTTCTTGGCATTAAGCCGGGAAAGTTTACTAGAATTTTTCTTGGATGATGGATCATTCTCATCATCCGTGAGCAAATCAAATTGATTACTCAAATTAATTTCTTCAGAAGGGGGGTCAAGAGTTTGCCCCTTTCTTTTGCGTTTAGGCGCCATGGCGGCAGTAAATTTTTTATCCAAATCGACTTCCAAGCAGATTACTATAAGAATCTGAAGGATCGAAGAGGAATTTTCCAAATCGATATCCAAGAAGGATTACCTCGGGTAGGGTCCAAACAAGGATCGAAGAGGAATAAGAGGAGTTGAAAAAGGTAGAAAATTTTTACAGGTTGAGCACTGAAAAGTGCGATTATGCGATTATCCAAATCGACTTCCAAGCAGATTACTATAAGAATCTGAAGGATCGAAGAGGAATTTTCTAAATCGATATCCAAGAAGGATTACCTCGGGTAGGGTCCAAACAAGGATCGAAGAGGAATAAGAGGAGTTGAACAAGGTAGAAAATTTTTATAGGTTGAGCACTGAAAAGTGCTGTTTAAATTTGTTGTAGCTTTAGGTAGTAGTAACACTTCCTTAAGCAAAAAGCAAATAGATCCGCACGGCAAGAGAGCACGATGCGGACTGAAGATTCGTGTCACTAATTTATTCATTCCTTCACAAACCTTCGTTCAATAAAGAAGTTCTTTTCCAATTGCTCTGCCTAGTTTATTAGGTTATGGGCCCAGCGCGGAACCGGAATCGATAGTGAAGTAACGGTCGTTTGATTCGTACGGAAGAAGACTTCAAGATGAGCGACGACAAACTCTGGCTGTTTAACGGCGAAAACTTCGGGAACTGGAAGTTCAGAATAGAAGTATTGATGGAAGACAAAGGCTTGCTGGAGTGTCTGGAGAAGGCTGTTGCTGACGAAGAGTACGCGAGGGAACTTCCGGGTGATACTGCTGAAGAGAAGCAGCGGAAGAAGAAGCTACTGGACGAGCGGATGGCCAAGGACAGAAAATGCAAGAACCTGTTAATTCACCGTATAGCCGAAGATCAGCTGGAATATGTGAAGGATAAGAGAACTGCGAAGGAAGCTTGGGATGCGCTCAAGAACGCCTTTGAAAGGGTCGGAATCGCTGGAAAACTATTCTTACGGAAGCAGTTTCAAGAGTTGCGGCTCAAGGAAGAAGAGAACGTCAAGTCATTTTTGCTCCAGTTCGAGAAGGTACTTCGTGAGATGAAAGCTGCAGGAGTGAAGACTGAAGAAGAAGACGTCGTCTGTCAACTTTTGTTAGCCCTGCCGAAATCTTATGAAGCTCTGATTACTGCCTTGGAAACCATTCAGCCCGATCAATTAACTCTCGAATACGTCAAGAAACGTTTGTTGGATGAGCAAGTGAAGCGGTCCGGTAAGTGTTCAACGAATTACGAAGAAAACGGCAGTGGTGAATCTGCGTTCGCTGGAAGAAAAGCTGGCTACAAGTGTTACGGTTGCGGTCGTGTTGGACACAAGCGTGCTGAATGTCCTGAGAACCGTCAAGTCGACAGAAAGGATCGAGAGAAGAACTGGAAATCTGGAGGCAAATTTGGACGACGGCAGAAAGCTGGAGCGAATGTTACGAGCGAAAATGAGGTGGCCTTCATTGCGACTACGAGCGCTGGCAGTGGTGCATTGCTGACTTCGTCGAAGAATCGGAAGATAGAGTGGTTCCTGGACTCAGGCGCCACTGATCACATGTTGAAAGACAATCGTTGTTCGAAGAATTACATTCGTTGAAGCGTAAAATGCACATAGCTGTTGCGAAGTCTGGCCAAGTTATTGTTGCTGAAACCGCTGGTACCGTAAGAGTGGATATGCTGGTCGATGGAAAGAAGCAACCTGCCGTGGTAAACGAGGTATTATACGTGCCGGAGCTACAATGCAACCTGTTTTCGGTGCGGAGATTGGAAGATAATGATATGACAGTCAAGATCGTCAGCGGAAAGGTGACTATAGAAAAGGACGGTCGTATTGTCTGTACTGGTCGGCGATTGGGTCAATTGTATGCGTTAGATATTTTTGTCCGAGACGGAAGTGAGGCAGGATGCGCAAGTGCGATGGTGTTCAAAAGCGATGGGTTCGATTTGTGGCATAGAAGGTATGGTCATCTTTTTTTTTTTTTTTTTTTTTTTTTTCTTTGGTTTGTTTTTTCCGTCGATCTTGTTTTCCGTGCTGAGCACCAATGCTACCGACGTGCCAGGAAGGCAGCTTCCACACCTGGACCCTACCTATCGACCCATCAAACTCATGAACCGGGGACCAACGGCTTTACTTCCCATCCGAAGGAAGGCGTGATCAGAGATGTTATGCCTCAGAACATCCCGGCGGCGCCGACTGGGATTGAACCCAGGCCTGCTGGAGTGAGAGGTAATCACGCTTACCACTACACCACCGGCGCCGTTGGTATGGTCATCTTGGCGCAGGTAATCTGAAGAGTCTGTGGAAGAATGCGATGGTTGAAACTTCTTCGAAAATTCAAGACTGGCCAAATAGTTGTATCTGCGAAATATGTTTGGCTGGGAAGCAGACTAGGCAAGCATTTGAAGAATCGACGGAACGACGTTCAAGCCGACTGCTAGAATTGGTCCACTCGGATGTGTGCGGACCATTCACTCCGACTACCTGGAACGGAAAGCGATATTATGTAACGTTCATCGATGATTTTAGCCACTTCACCGTAGTCTATTTGTTGGAGTCAAAGGACGAAGTTCAAAAGATGTTCGAGCGTTACCATGCCCAGGTGACAGCATTCTTCGGCGTGAAAATAGCTAGGCTCAGGTGCGATAACGGAGGAGAATACAGAAGCAAATCGTTTCGATGTTTCTGTCGTGCTGAAGGAGTTCAACTGGAATTCACGGTGCCGTACAGTCCACAACAAAATGGAGTATCAGAAAGGATGAATAGAACACTGTCGGAGAAGGCCCGGTCGATGCTGCAAGATGCTGAATTGTCTAAATCAATGTGGGGCGAAGCTGTGCAGGCTGCTGCATATGTGTTGAACCGAAGTCCGACGTCTGCTCTTCAAGAAAAGAAAACTCCATATGAAATCTGGTATGGCAAGAAACCAAACGTGGACAAGATGCGCGTTTTTGGATCGATTGCGTATACGTGGATACCCAAAGAAAAACGTGACAAGCTGGACTCTAAAACCTCGAAGAATGTGATGGTAGGATACACAACGAATGGATATCGCATTTGGGACCCTAGAACGAGGAAGATATTCACGTCTCGTGATGTTGTGTTCGACGAGCGACAAGTCGTTGAAGCTACAGTGAAGTCGATGCCGATGCCATTTGGAGATAATGATTGCCGAGAGGAACAACTAGAAACAGAAGACGTTCAAGACGAGATGGAAGCACCAACCGCAGACGTTCAAGTGATTGACGAGCTGGAGGAACCAATCGACGTTCAAGTTGTTGACGAGGAGGAGGAACCAACCGGCGCGCTCCCTTCGCAACCAGAACGTGACAACTGCTCGGCAGAAGTGCTCACGAGGCATAGCGGACGGGAGCGCAGAATTCCCGGTAAGTTCCTTGATTTCATTACCAGCTTTGGGACGAGTTCTGCCGATCAAAGTTTTGCAGGTGCTACCGAGACCATTGATGATTCCGTGATGGCGTATGCACTTAGTGCAGAGGCGTACGTGGACAACCTACCTTCGACAATAGCTGGACTGAAGGAGCGAAGCGACTGGTCGGACTGGAAAGATGCCATAGACAGCGAGCTTGACTCATTGCGGAAGAACGGAACATGGGAGCTAGTGCCGAAACCACCAGGCAAGAATATCATCGACAGCAAGTGGGTTTTCAAAGTCAAACGTGATGAAGCTGGAAACGTGGATCGATTCAAGGCACGCCTCGTAGCGAAGGGCTATTCTCAAAGGAAAGGATTCGACTATAATGAAACATATGCTCCTGTGGCGAAGATTACTACTGTTCGGGTGTTGCTTGCAGTGGCGAATCAGGCGCAGTACCATGTGCACCAGATGGATGTGAAGACGGCATTCCTGAACGGCCTGCTGAAGGAAGACATCTATATGCGTCAACCTGAAGGACTGCAGAGCGACAATCCTCAACTAGTATGCCATTTGAAGAAGTCGTTATACGGGTTAAAGCAAGCTCCGAGGAGTTGGAACGAACAGTTCAATTCGTATGTACTGAAGCTCGGATTTCGACGATCAAAATTGGATAGCTGTTTGTATTGGAAGCGACAAGAAAAGACTGTAATGTACATACTATTGTACGTGGATGACATCATCATTGTCTCGAACTCACTGGATTCTGTAGCAGAAATCAAAACGATGTTGACCAAGAATTTCGAAATGACGGACATGGGTGAACTGAAACACTATCTGGGGTTGAAGGTCGAACGAAATTTCAAGACTGGAAGAATGAAGATCAGCCAACCGAAATACATTGCAGACATGTTGAGAAGATTTGGTATGGAGGATTGTAACCCCGTTAGTACCCCAATGGACCCGAATTTGAAGCTGGACACCAACAAGGATGACAACCCAACAACACACCCGTATCGCGAATTGATTGGATGTCTGACCTACTTGACGATATCATCAAGGCCGGACATAAGCGCAGCTGTAAGTTATTTCAGCAGATTTCAAGCTTTCCCTACTGACACCCATTGGAACCACCTGAAACGACTGCTGCGCTACTTGAAAGGGACGATCAATTTTGGTTTAGTCTATCAGCGACGAGAAGATGCGATTCCTTTGAAGGGTTATGCCGATGCCGACTGGGGCAATGATCGAGAGGACAGAAAATCAATTTCCGGGAACGTTTTCCAAGTTTATGGTGCGACGGTATCCTGGAATACAAAGAAGCAAGCAACTGTAGCTCTGTCGTCAACAGAAGCGGAATATGTTTCCCTTAGTCAAGCGATGTGTGAAGCAATATGGCTGCGTAACTTGCTGTGCGAATTTGGTTCTACGTTCGAGCATCCCATACCAATATTTGAAGATAATCAATCTTGCATTCGAATAGCTGAGGAGCCCCGAGACCATAGACATATGAAGCACATAGATACACGCAGAAAAATGGATTTTTGTTTCAGGGCCTAATGTATTTTGTTATTGATTCAAACGTATTGTATCACTATTTCAACGAAACATATTTTTGAATCAACAAAATGGTTTTTAGAATCAACAAACAGATTATTGACTCTACAACCGGTTTGTTGATTCAAAAATATTTTTCTTTGAATTAACCGAATATTATATTTGAATCAATACCAAAAATATATTAGGCCCTGAGCCAACAATATATCCATTTGAATTTAAAAATCATTTCTCTGTGTGTATTCGATACAACTTCATGCGCGAGAAGATTCAAGAAGGTGCTTTCAAGATAATGTACGTACCGACCAATGAGCAAGCAGCTGATATATTCACGAAGGCCTTGCCAAGAGGACCGTTCACATTTCTTCGAGAAAAGCTGGGATTGTTCGGTTGAGCGGGGATGTTGAGTAGCAACCGATCAACTCTGTCCAAACAACAAGCATGTAGCAACCCATGAAGATTCGTGTCACTAATTTATTCATTCCTTCACAAACCTTCATTCAATAAAGAAGTTCTTTTCCAATTGCTCTGCCTAGTTTATTATATAGTAGGTTAGGTGTATATAGTAGTTGTAGATTAGTTGTAGCTGTAAATAGTAGTTTTAAGTAGTCTCTTTTTCCCAATTCAAAACAAACCAATCCCACTAAGGTGGTCATACTTTAACAGGCCTGATAGGACTAGGAACAGTAAATAATAATTAAAAATTTCAAAATAACTAAAGTTGAAAAGACGCATCTGTGTCACTTGAAAATTCATACATGTAAACCAAACAAATACAAGAAATATAGATCATTCAAAGTAAAAAAAAAGGGGTCTGCTTAAACGCAATGTGGACGGAAGCTGAACGGAAACGGAAAGTTTGACAGTTGTCACAAATGACATCCAGAAGCCTAACCGATGTCGATTTGGTTCTAACTAGTTTCCAATCCTACAAGTAGGCTTACTCAGATCGGACTTTTCCGCTGCCGCTGCCTTTATGCTTCCGCTGTCATTGCGCTTGGGCCTTTACGGTTGCTCTAAGAAACATTCACTCTCTTATAGTTTTGTACATCGTAGGATACACAAGTGTTTTATTCCCACGATCTATGGCCATTCCAATAAGTTCTACGTCATGGTTGACGACACGCGGTCACGGCACGAGTGTTCCCCAGGGGTCGGTAATCGCTGTAACGCTGATCTTGATCGCTATAAACGGAGTCTTCAATCGACTTCCACGCAATATATTCATTTTCGTCTACGCCGATGACGTCCTCGTGGTTTCCGTCGGCCGGATGAACGTCAGGTGCCACGTCAGCTCCTCTCAACATCGAGTAACCGGACCACCGATCAAAATTAACAACACTGCCATCCCGCTGAGGAAAACATAAAAGGTCTTGTGCGTCCTCATTGACCGAGAAGCTTTATTTTGAACCTCACTTTCAATCCGTAAAGGTCAGCTGTCGTAGTCCTCGGCCTCAGCCGCTGAAAAACTGATTCAAACCCTCGCTCCGACCTTCAACTGCTTCTTCAACAGCCTTCTCCCGTCGACGCCCGCCGATGCAACCTGCATCGAAGCGGGAATACTCCCTTTCCGGTTCCTCACACACAAGACCGCTACCTTCTCCGCTAAAACCACGGACGCTGAAGACGCTCCTCGAGAAGGGGAAAAGAATCCTTCGTACGTCCGTCAACGTGGATCTCCCCCCCAGTGAACTCACTGGCTTGGAGATTGAAGTTGGCCGCATCCCCAAATTAAAATCGACAACCGGATTCAGGAAAATTTTAAAGCAGGCTTTGAGAAGATCGGTTGTATAACTAAACACAGGATTATACCCTAACTACACGCACCAATACACCGACGGATCGCGGTCTCGAGCAGGTGTAGGTATCGGCGTTTCCGGCCCAGGTGAAGCTATTAGTAGCAGCCTAGCTCCGCAAGTTGCAGCCACCACTCCGTCCGCCAATCCAGTCAGTGCTGGTAATCACAGATTCAGAATCAGAACGTGGTATGTTGAGGTCCCATGCTTCGGAGCTTCGGCCAAGGCAAGCGAGACGGTCTTCTTCCTCGTTGCCTTTAATGCCGCAGTGGCCGGGTATCCAACACAATGTGGTGTTAGCTAGGGTGGCAATCCTGATGGCTTGAATTAACGGGTAGGAGTGAAGTCGTCAGTGCTCCTGTCACAATGCCGTCAGGACCAACAGCGTTTGAGAATTTCAGCTTCTGGATGGCAAAGTGGACAAGGTTCAATGTGACCGTGAAAATACCAAAGCTGAACACATTTCTGGGAGAATCTCTGATCCTTCCAGCAACTTGGCTTAACGATGCCGTTGAGTCGTTGAAAACACTCTTGAAATGCTCTGCCAGAAGGTTAAATTTTTCTAAAGTGTTGGATTTTGTTATCGCTTCGCAACTGGTAGCCCATCTTCGTTCCTTCTTGTCTTCGCAAACGTCCAGAATAGCTTAGGATTACACCGGAGATTGGTCTGCATACGTCTTGCATAGAAAACGGTTGTATATTCATAAGCGAGCATTAGACCATGCAGAAGCATACACAATCAGATATTGCTCGGCTCACAACCTCGACAAAGTAGTTCACGGCTTCATCAATGGACGAACACAACTCAAGGAACTACCTTTTTTTTCTTGATTTATTTTTCGTCGATCTTGTTTTCCGTGCTGAGCACCAATGCTACCGACGCCAAGGAGGCAGCTCCCACAGCAGGACCCTACTTGTAGACCAATCAACTCATGCACCGGGGACTAACGGCTTTACATCCCTTCCGAAGGAAGACGTGATCAGAGATGTTATGCCTCATAAAATCCCGGCGGCGCCGACTGGGATTGAACCCAGACCTGCTGGGGTGAGAGGTAATCACGCTTACCACTACACGACCGGCGCCGCTAAAGTAATACCTACTTACTTTCCACCATTTGAGTATTCTGCTTATGATTCACGATTCGGTGGTACTTTTCTCCAACGTGACTTTGCTGGCTGCACTTTTACTCGGGAACACTGCTTCGCCTGATTCTCTTTTCGTAATCAATCGGGTTCGGATATCCGCGTGGTTGTCCATCTTCTTGTGTGATTCTATAGAATGTCCCACGATTGTCTTACGACTCCGTAAAATCTTCACCTTCATTGCATGTTGATTACCCGACATAACATGACTAAGAATGGACGTGATGCTCGATTTGGGGAAACGGGGAAAACGGTGATTTAGTGGTCTCACAATTGGATCTCGAATGCGGAGCTCCTTCGTCAATGTCATCAGCAGAAGACATCAACGGAAATTCGAGAAAGTAAGAACGGGTGGAAATAAACGAATTCTGCAAATCGGAACCCGCCAGCCGAGACAGTCCTAAGGCGACGAAGTCTCAACGAAGAAGTAAAAGAAGCAAACAATCGCTTATGATGGAAATCCTTCACGTTGGTCCTATGCACTACTGTATAGATACTCAGAATATTTAAGTGAGCGTAACTAGTTTGAGGCACAAAACAAATTTTCACGGGTTTCCTTTGTAGCACAAAATTTGAAATGCTTGTCCTTTGTGCTGGTCGGTCGGAAAAACTTAAATGAATTCTTTGTTTCATTGTTTCACTTTTACCTCAATGCGGTTCGTTTAATCGACTCGACAAAACTTCCATTTAGTTTTTTTTCCATTAGCTGAATACGTAATCAGGTATTTAAGTAATTTCCATGATGATTTGTTAATCAAATTCTGACTCTATTATAATATACCACTCTCCCAATTTCACAACCCGAAACAACGTGACCAAACACGTCCAAACTGGTCCGAACCCATAGCCAAAACAAAAAAAAATCACATCCCCCAAAAGCCACTCACCCGTTATCCGCTGAATCTTGATCTGGATATCATCCTGGGGAGGTTCCTCCGGTTTTTTGTCCTCCTTCGGTTTCTCCTCTTCCTTGGGCTTCTCTTCGGTTGCTTTCGTGGCGGCAGCAGCAGTACTAGCCGTTGCCGTAGCCGCGGCAGCCGGCTGGGAATCGCTCTTGACTGTCGTTGCCTTTTCGGCACTGGCCGCTGCGGGCGTCGCCGCCGTACTGGAGCTGGATGCCGCTGCAGCAGCCGGTTCTGCCGGAGCCGTCGTGGGCTTCTTGTTCATAACCACAACAAACTTCTTATCGTCCAGGTTGTAGTGGCTGAGCGGCTGTTCGTCTTCCATGATTTTGCCCAGGTAGATCAACCGTTGCCGCTCGACCGGGTAGTCCTGTTTGCTTACCTGGAAGAACTTCTCCTTCAGCGACTTGACCGTGTCCTTCTCGACGTCCACCTCGATGTGGAACGCCTCCTGCTTCAATGTTTTGATGGTGATCTTCATGGTGCTGCTCCGGAGTTTATTGTTCCTTTATCGCGCTAGCTGGAAATAATGCTCTGCAAAAAAGCACATGTCCCATTAGCTTCCGCGGAGGAATTCTATCGCATCGCCGGCGGAACAGTTAGAACTTACCTTCCGCGGGGAAAATATCGCTATTGGTGACTCGGTGAAACGCAATTTTATTTGTCCCGCAGTTTGGGTCAGAATTTGCACTCGTAAATGATTTTCATATTTCCAATCTGACAGCTCGCTGTTCGAACGGTGGAACACGGCGCACGGCGACTGACAGACGGCCGTAGTTGGATTGTTGCTTTCTCGCTCTTGCCCAAGGGGATTGATGCGGCATAATGGGTGCTCGTGTGATGTTGATGCGTATGTGTTGTCTTGCTTTTGCTTGACTGCGTGACAAAAACTTTCGCGTGACGAGGGAGTGGTCAGAAGGTGTGCACGGTTAGGTGAACGAACTGAGAATACAGCCAGACTTACACAAATAATTGGATGTTTGGAACACGGAAACTTTCATCGATGACTCACTCACTGAACGAAATTACATGCCAAAAATCAAATTAATCGTCATTCAAAGTGCTCTCTAATGCCATCGTTTCGTTTTCGAATGACAACAGAAGCAAACTAAACAGATTATTTATATTAAATGCGAATCATCCTGCTTGCAGATGATAATGACTCTAATATGTAGGGGTAATGGCTCTAATGTTGGCCTATGGATCTAAGATTGGGCCCATCGCTAAAATTGTGCTATTTATCAATTTTATCTAGATGAACGCGTCATTGGGACGGTACTTATGGATATTTTTGGTCGCTATTGAAATTTTAGTCGATTGCTAAATTTAAGGTTTGGCCCAAATTAGAGGCACTTAGGCCGACATTACATCCATTTCCCCTACACTGTACAGAAACATCATCCCCTGATCGAATGAAACCTCAGACCATTCAAAACAAAACACCGAAATCGCTTTTTCGAATGATAGCTACAACCGGATGACGGTTGTTTTGAAGTCAGATGATTTTCCTCTCAAATACAGGATGAAACTTGTTATGAGAAGGGATAGGGCCTTCACTTGAAATGCGTAATGCTCTCTGCAGAGTGACTGTCATACTAAATGGAAATGCATATGGTATTGGTTCAGCCCCATAACGCAAATCATTCAAAACGATGATGTAAATAATTCTATCGAACGTCATTTGCTGATCAGAGCTGACAAGCGAGTTGGAAGCATATGCATCGCTATCAGAGCTGTTACGAACATAGGTAAAGGATGAAAACCAATGTTTGGCTAATTCGTGATGGAGGAGGTTTTCTCCACCACAAAATTTATTTTGTATGCATAATGGAATGGCTTATAATGGCTATTCAGTATGGAATTATAGATTATCAAATTATAAATTTAATTAAAAGCACTTGCATGTCACACTATTCTTAAATGTTTATCCTCTGAGTGCCGTATGTTTTATAGCTAATTTTCAAACGAAAATCATCCTGTATATGGATGACAGTCATATGGATGTTCATCATCTGACGACGAATTCAGCCATAAGAAAATCATCTGAAATTCGAATGCATATTGTTAAAGGGCTCGAGCAATGCAATAATCATTCGAAGTATTGCGGATGTTTTGGTTCAGTGTATATCTGTTCATGATTGATATTTGTATGCACACCATAGCTAAAGAACTTCATCTCAAATGCAACAGATAAATAGATCAAAAACACCCTATAACGAAAATCATTCATTTTTCGTGAGGGTGTGTGATAAGAAGTTGAACTAGAAAGTTAAATGTTCACCGAGGCAGAAACGACAAAACGACGCTAATATCACAAATTTTCACCCTGGACACCCACCCCGACGGGTCCTCGCATCCCGGACCAGGATCCCAATACCCACAGGTCACCCTTAACCGCACCCGAAAAGAGCAGGAATTTAGATGCCCTGCCCGAAGATCTTTTTTTTTTTCATTTATTTACAAACCGTTTTATTTTGCTGTACCCTGCACTCAACTACTAGCATAATTTCAAAATATCAGTGCCAACATTTCAAAGGGGCGTAATTGCATTTGTAAACAATGGCTTTAGCCATCGATTTCTCGCGAATAAAAGCTCACTCATGAAAAATAATGACACCATTAGGTAGAGGAATGTTTCCTCTACCAGCTAGCATTGTTATTTTGAAGAGGTAAGATTTCATTCGCGAGAAATTGATGGCTAAAGTCATTGTTTACAAAAGCAATTACGCCCCTTTGAAATGTTGGCACTGATATGTATGTTTATTTTAAACAAGAGAAGCATGTTTAAAATAAACAAACCAAACAAAAACAAATACGTTTATTTTTAACACGATTTTTTTTTAAATAAACGTAACATTATTTTTATTTTAAACATTGATTTCACATGACTTCAAACATGGAATACGTTTGAAATCAACTTAATTTATGTTTGTGGCCAGAACAAACTTTGGGAATTTGCAGAGCGAAAAGAAAAAAACACGCGTTTGTTTTGGTTCGTTTGATAGGACTGAATGATGCACGTTTATTTAAGAGTAGCAAATATAGGGTAAAAACACGGCTGAGCAAATTCTTAAGTTACACTACACGGATAGAAATCTCCTTATACCTTTTGGCAAATTTCTATAGCTGATTATTCATAAAATGTATAAGTCAACTAATAAGCAGACGCCTTGCAAAAAGTTAATGAAGATCATGTGTCAAATGAAATGTATAAGCGGTCACGCATACCTTTTATGCATTCTTATAGGACCTGTGTGGTTTGTCTTATGGAATGTATAAGGCTGAAGTTTTGGCAAAAATGTATAAGTGAAACACATAAATAAAATAATTGATTTTCGTTTCGTGTAGTCAACACTCCCCCTTAACTAAGAATTTGAGAGATTCCGAACACTGCTTTGAATTGTCCAGGGACCGGCTTTTGTCAGCGCGTCTGCCTTCTGGTCACTAGAACGGATGTACTTCAACTGCATAGTGTGGTTCTCCAGCTGCTCTCTGACAAAATGATGTCGCACGTCGATGTGCTTACTTCTCGGCGAGTACCCGATCTCCTTCTCCGCTAGGCACATCGCACTACGGTTGTCGCAGTGAATGACAATCGGTTCCTTCTTGCCCAACAACTCCGCACAGAAGCCACGCCACCACAGAGCGTCTTGTGATGCCGCCGACAAGGCCATGTATTCGGCTTCCATCGTAGAAAGAGTAACAGTCGACTGTTTCCGGCTGCTCCAAGACACCGATCCGCCTCCAAACTGGAACAAATATCCTGTGACCGAGCGCCTCGAGTTAGGATCGTTTCCCCAGTCCGCATCGCTAAACCCCTCGAGCACTGGGTTCGCCATCTTCTGGAATACCAATCCGAACGATTTGGTACCCTGAAGGTACCGTAGAATGCGCTTGGCTGCTGTCCAATGGGCTTCACCCGGATTACTGCAAAAACTGCTAACTGAATTCACGGCATACGCTATGTCGGGACGAGTGCATTGAGACAAGAACAGTAGTCCACCCACTAGCTCACGGTACGGAACATTCTGCATCCTTGCTTTGTCCTGTTCGGTTTTTGGACTCATAGCTTTTACGAGCCTCTGGCTCACTTCGGCCGGTGTCGATGTCGGATTACAGTCCACCATGTTGTATTTCTGAAGCAGCTCCTCGATGTATCGCTGTTGATCCAGCACGATAGTGCCACCGTTCCTGGTGATCCGCATTCCAAGCACTTGGCGGGCCTCACCCAAATCCTTCATGCGGAACCTTGCTGACAGTTGACCTTTAACTGCATCGAGCCACTCCGGAGCATTCGAGAACAATAGCAAATCGTCCACGTAAACTGCAACTATGATGATTCGCTTCCCATCCGACATCAAATACACGCAAGGGTCATAGCTGGATCGTCTGAAGCCAATTCTCTTCAGATCCGTGTCCAACTTCACATTCCAGCTGGCTTGTTTAAGGCCGTACAGAGCCTTTCTTAATCGACAAACCTTTCTTGGATCCTTCTGAACAAACCCCTCAGGTTGCTCCATGAAGATCTCTTCATCGGACAGTTCCCCTTGCAAAAAGGCAGTGACTGCATCCATCTGATGAATCTGCAAGTCTAGCTGCGCTGCCATGCCCATCAGATATCGGATACTGGCATATCTGACAACGGGAGAGTAGTTCTCGTTGTAATCGATGCCCTTCACTTGCAAAAACCCCTTGATTACGACACGAGCTTTGTGTCGATCCAGCGATCCGTCAGAGTTCATCTTCTTCTTCAGTACCCACTTGCACTTTAGGGCCTTCCGTCCTGGTGGTAGGTCGGTCAGCTCCCAGGTGTTATTCGACATCAGCGCCTCGAACTCGTCTTCCATAGCACGCTGCCACAACTGCTTCTCATCGGACTCCATCGCTTCTTGGAAAGACTGCGGCTCCTTCGATGATTCCTGAGACACGGACAACCTTTTAGGAATAACACTGTACGTCATATAATAAATTTGATACTTCCCAACAAACATTGAATGTTGGATAAGAGCTTACTCAGGCGAATATGTGCTTCTTCAGCTGAAAAATTGCTTATCCAGCTTTTAATCAGCTCAAATTGTTCGATGGGTTGCCTGGGATATTGCGCTCCCGTTCACTGCGCCTGATCGCGAGAGGATCTACAGATTGTGAAGGGAGCGCGACGGTTTCTGCTGAGGTTGGTTCTAGAGATTCGGTTGCACTGACATACAACGGTCCGGGGCCATCGTCGTCGTCGGCTTCTGCAACATCTTCCGGCTCACTGCCATCTCCATCGCTGGCTTCTGAAACATCTTCCGGCTGACTGCTATCTTCGTCGCTGGCTTCTGAAGTTTCTTCCGTTTGATCAACTCCCCCTGCGTCTGATTCGTCACCAAAAATAATTTCGTTCGTCATCGTTCAACTTTTCGGCAACACTGCGTCCTGAGATTCGACCGAACGCTGTTCCTCCTCGCTGAGAAAAACTGCATCCTGAACGAATTTCACTGTTTTCGTCTTTGGCAGGTACACTCGATATCCTTTCGACTGATATGCAAAGCCAACAAAAATTCCCGGTTCGGACTTGGCATCCCACTTACGCCTGCGTTGATTGGGAATATAGCACATCACCTTCGAACCGAAAACCTTCAGTTCTGACAAGTCTGGTCGCTTTCCAGTGAAACGCTCCTCCGGTGTCACCGGAAAACCTTTGGTCGGTGATCGGTTTATCAAGAAGGCGTAGCTTCCGCCCAGAAACTCTTATCCAGGCATGAATACAGCAACAAACAACGAGCTTCCTCTACACTTATAGAATTCCACACATTTTTATTGACGAATTTCCATGTAAAATTCCACATGATTTTCATGTGACCACACATAAACAGAATCCACCCAGAAGCACACATGAAATTTATGAGTAAAATGAATAGTATGTGTGGTTACACATGGCTTTTATGTGTACACATATTAAGTATGTGTCCGACACATAGATATCATTTGTTGATCACATTGCAAAAATTCATGTGTGGGACACATAAAAAAAATCTTTGAAATTTTATCAGTGTACGACGGTCCTGTTCATGCGCTCCGCTAGCCCATTCAGTAAGAGATGAACTAGCCTAAGGCTAAAAATCTCTTAAATAAAGTTAAAAAAAAATAGCCCATTCAGTGTTCAGTGTTCAGTGTTTACATATTCGGTGCCATTATCGGCACGAAGTCCTATGATCATTTTCCCGGTCTAATTCTCCATTAGAGCTTTGTACTCTTTGAAGCATTTGAGTACCTCTGTTTTCGACTGAAGGAAATACACGACCAACTTGCGGCTTGCATCGTCGATAAGTGAGAGAAAATATCTACTTCCGCCGATCGATACCTCCTCCATCGGACCACACATCGATTTACCCATGTTTCGGCATAATTACTTTATTCAATTTCCTTTCCATCGCTGAAAGCCCGCACCTTTCCCTGAAGACCCCTCATTACATTTTGTGCAATAGTGGAGCCGACCTTTTTGGCGAGGGGGGCGTCACATCTAAATCTCAATTATGGATGCTAAAAATCTTCTTTCATTTCTCGCATCTATTTTTATCGTGCATCATCTTTTTGCAATAAATCCTCAGAATCGTCATAAATCTTCTTTCTATCTACCTCAGCGTGCGCGCAGCTAACCACACTAAAGGCCGGTGCACAATAGATATGTTTTCGGGTTTTTTGACAGATAATGCATGGGCTAACCTGAAAACGTATCTATTGTGCGCCGGCCTTAAAACAAAATCGTTTCCGCATCGTAGATAGAGTCGTCCCCCTCGTTTTTGGTCACTTTCATCCATTCTTTCTTCAACTCCAGCTCGTTCTTAAACACCTTGGACGATTTTAGAACTTTGGCCTTCATTATGGCCCAAAATCTTTCCACCGGACGAATCTCTGGTGAATTTGGGGGATTGGCGGTTTTTGGTACAAAAACAACGTTATTGTCTCTGTACCAATCCAACGTCGATCGCGCGTAATGGCATGATGCCAGGTCCGGCCAAAATAACTTCTCGCCTCCGTGGGACCGCAGGAAGGGCAACAGACGCTTCTGGAAGCACTCGGTGCGGTAAATTTCGCTGTTGATGGTACCCATTGTGATGTACGGTTTACTCAGTTTACCGCATTGGCATATGGCCTGCCAGAGCAAGTATTTTTTGGCGAATTTGTCCACTTTCTTCTTCCTTATGTCTTCCGGAACATCAAACCGTGATTTGGCGACGTAGAACTCCAGCCCCGGTATCTGCTTTGCGTCTGCCTTGATGTAGGTTTCGTCATCCATAACCACACACATCGGTTTCGTTAACAACTCTCGATACAGCTTCCTTGCGCGGGATTTGACCACCGTGTTTTGTTGATCACGCCGGTTCGGTGCCTTCCGGACCTTGAATACACGAAGCCCAGCTCGTTTCGTGGTTTGCTGAAGGAACCAGGCGGAACACTTTGCCTTCAGAGCCGCGTCGCGAATCGAATGGTTCGGATTACGCTTGAAATAATAAAACACCTTCCGGGCCTTCACAGGGTTAGCTGTCTTCGATTTTCTTCCACTTCCAGCCCACCGCTCGGTCGTCTGGGACTCCTTAAACGATTTTACCACCCGAGACACAGTTGTATGGGTGATTCCCAGTTGTCTTCCGATCCATCTCATGGTCGCATTCGGATTTTCCATGACGGCGCGCAAAATTCTCCGGCGATATTCTTCTTGTTTCGATGACATCTCAATAACCACTGAACCGATTGTTATGAAATTTTGCACATGTAAACAATTCACTCCAAACTAGTTATACCCAGATTTTCATCAATTTTTACCCACGGATAAAAAAGCTATACACGGATAAAAATGGTTCATTTTTTTCGAGTACAAGCCTAAGGCCCGAACGCAATGTGGGCGGAAGCGGAACGGAAACGAAAAGTTTGACAGTTGTCACTAATGACATCAAGATGCCTAACCGAAGTCGATTTGATTCTAACTAGTTTTCAATCCGACAAGTAGGCTTACTCAGATCGGGCTTTTCCGCTGCCGTTGCCGTTCCGCTTCCGCCGTCATTGCGCTTGGGCCTTTACCATGTGCTGCCGAACAACTAGATCTGTCAAGGTATTGTCCATGCTGACCCATATCATCCGTCAAACAGATATGACAAATTCTCCTATTACGCAATTTTTTCCACATATGAAGCCAATATCGGCAGACGCGAACCAAGTGTCGGAAAATGCTTTTATAGCTCTTATCTTAATCACTTCCAGTGGCTCACATGGCACTCATCATAACCTCTTCATCCTCGCACACGTTGACCCGTACGAGCGACAGCGACGAGTCCTTCAATTTTCCGAATCGTATCCCTCATTTCGGACGCACAAAAAGCAATACTTGTCACCAATTATGTGTATGGCGAGGGGTGTGAGGGGTCGGTCACTTCCCAAAAACCGATCCGACAGAATACGGTGGTGATTGAGGTTATGAATATAATTGAAGGTGGTAGGCACAGCAGCTCTCGCTACAATGCTCTGGAATTGCGGCGGTGCGATCGCCAAACAAAAAAAGGTGTAATTCAATTCGAACGAACGGCATCATCACTGGATGGTGGTGATGAAGAGGTCCTTCAGTTCTTATGATGACGGTTTCCCCGATAAATTGGAAAAATGTAAAACGGAATAATTTTTGGACTGGTTTCTCCTTTCGCTTGTTTTTTTTTTTTTTTTTTTTGATAAGTGGGTGATGGAAATTAATATTTTTATTTGATGTCAATCACGGTAGGCGATGCTGCAACATAGTAGACCATGAGCCATGCACCGCAGCGAGTTTCTTTCATTTCTGCTGTTTATTTATCATGGACTCTAATGGAAGGGAGGGTAGGTAATTGCTAAGGGCTAGGGGCACGAAATGAATGCGGTTTAATTGATGGAAGAGAAGAGGAATTTGCAGATGCGTCGCACGCCGAGCAGCCAACGAGGCAGAATAATAAAATAAGGATTTGCCATCATCTGAGAAGGAAAAAAAAACACATACAAAGCTCGAATATGAGTAAATGGAATGCCAGATTTCTAGGGGTGTAATTTATTGTCTGGAGGATTAAGTTTTATTAATTGATATTTTATTTAAATGATGGGAAAAAACGACGAAGGACGGGTACCTTCGGATGGTAAACAAACCAGAAAACTGAAATAGTTAGGTTAGGATAGAGAGCTGGAACCAAATAAAAAACCCTCCTCGTTTTTATTCATGGTGAACGAAGATGAAGAAGAAGGTAGCAAGGGCATGAACTGAAAAAGTGGATGATTAAGTGCATGTGAGGACGAATCCCCTGCGCAGAAGGAGAAAACATAATAACGAAGGATGAAAGGATTTGGAGGATCCTAGCTGTCTGTGTCCCTCTTGTCTATTTGTTCTGCATTAATAAGTATCCGGGTGAGTAATTGAATTCACTCGAGAAACCGGTTGCGGGTCATATTAATTGGATCACTGGAAACATTTTACCGACTGTCGGCAAAAAAAGTAGAGCGATTGGTCGTGAACTGATTATTTTCACCATTTTCATTAGCTTTATAGCTTTTGGCAGAGATCGAAATCAGAAACACGTGCCGTTTGCCGAGCGCAAATGTTAATGGAATCGAATGCCAGAGCGTGCTATGATCCGTTTGAGGAAAACTGTGGAGATTTCTGATTAAGATAAAAGCCGCACGCACACACACACACACACACACAAACTCGGTAAACCATGCATTTTTATTTATTCTTCCAACGGAACGGCACGTTCGAGGAGGATGCTAATTCAATTTTTCTCCCAACCGAAAATGCCACGCGACTCTCCTCCTTCTGTTCCTCGCGCAGGAAGTTTGTGTGACTTATGACGTTTAGTTGATCGATAAAGATATAATTACCATCCTTCAACCGCTCTCAGTTTGACCGTAAAATTAGCAATTATAGGATTTCCATTTTTAGAAAACACGTGATTTTATTCAAACGAGTTTGTGTGTGAGGCATTGTTAAATTTAATTAAAAACGTCATCTAGCATGCCATGCCATACCATCATGGAGTGCCACGCCGGACGGCGAATCACATTTTTATGCTAATTCAGCGGCGTGTGGCGTGGCGATTCTCGTGCCATTTGACAGTTAACCCTTCGCCGGCCGTCCGGTTCGTGGTCTGCGGTGGTGGTGGTGAATTTAAATTATACACATGTCTTTACCCCGTCCCGATCGTTCTCAAAAGTCAGATCCAGTAATTTTACTTCCAGCGAACAGGAAATTAACCTCCTTGGTGGCATGCAGTCCAATCCACCGTAGAGGCAAGTGTAGCTACAAGGTAGGAAATTGTTTGTTCTTGTGTGCCTTAACTGGGAAAGGGTGCCTGCCCAACTGATTGATGTCTGGAATGCGTAAATTCGATAATTACACGGTCATTGTTGCCCGCGGCGGCATAATGACATATTGCTGGTTGACAGATACACACACACAGTCCGGCATGGCATGCTTTGACTCAAGTTTTCACCTGATTTGACTGATTTTACACGCAAAATGCAATGTTTACGTTGATTATCTCCACCCCAGCCTGTTTCGACACAGCCAAAATACTCTACCCACCCCCATGCTCCTGCCGCCGCCACTGATTTCTAGTACAGTCAGGAATCCTTATTGCCGGGGTAACGGGGGCGTGAATAAGGAACCGCGAATAAGGATACCCACAGCTTATGGGATTTTCACTAATGGGGGCTGTAGTGGATTAGCTCATTTGTTTCAATACATAAAGCTATACTGTCTTCGACAAAGTTGCTGTACTGGGTTATACCAACAAGCCTGTGCCATTGGATTCAGGTTAAATTGGGAACTACGCCGCTAGAGGCGCTTCACTTTTATGTTACTTATGACGGGCGCTATAATATATGGATCATATTTCCAACATAGAATATTTCGTGATCTTGACCATATAGAAAGTTACTGTCTTCAGCAAAGTTGTTTAGGTGACCAAGTCCTTTCGAATGGTGGCCATATTAGTTCAGAACTCTCTCACTACGCAGCGCTAGTGTGCATGTGCAAATCCTATATAAACTGTATCTCGAGAGCCTGGCCATGTAGAAAGTTGCTGTTTTCAGCAAAGTTGTGCAGGTGAGCAAGTCCTTTTGGATGGTGGCCATGTTAGTTCAGAACTCTCTCACTACGCAGCGCTAGTGTGCATGTGCAATTCTTATATAAACTGTATCTCGAGAGCCTGGCCTTATAGAAAGTTGCTGTTTTCAGCAAAGTTGTGCAGGTGAGCAAGTCCTTTTGGATGGTGGCCATGTTAGTTCAGAACTCTCTCACTACGCAGCGCTAGTGTGCATGTGCAATTCTTATATAAACTGTATCTCGAGAGCCTGGCCATATAGAAAGTTGCTGTTTTCAGCAAAGTTGTGCAGGTGAGCAAGTCCTTTTGGATGGTGGCCATGTTAGTTCAGAACTCTCTCACTACGCAGCGCTAGTGTGCATGTGCAATTCTTATATAAACTGTATCTCGAGAGCCTGGCCATATAGAAAGTTGCTGTTATCAGCAAAGTTGTGCAGGTGAGCAAGTCCTTTTGGATGGTGGCCATGTTAGTTCAGAACTCTCTCACTACGCAGCGCTAGTGTGCATGTGCAATTCTTATATAAACTGTATCTCGAGAGCCTGGCCATATAGAAAGTTGCTGTTTTCAGCAAAGTTGTGCAGGTGAGCAAGTCCTTTCGGATGATGTTCATATTAGTTCAGAACACGCTCACTACGCGGCGCTAGTGTGCAAGTGATTTTCCTGTATAAGCTGTATCTCGAGAACCTGGCCATATAAAAGGTTACTGTCTTCAGCAAAGTTGTGCAGGTGATCAAGTCCTTTCGGATGGTGGTCATATTAGTTCAAAACACGCTCACTACGCGGCGCTAGTGTGCAAGTAAATTTCCTGTATAAGCTGTATCTCGAGAACCTGGCCATATAGAACGTTATGACTAAGTCCTTTTGGATGATCGTCATATTATTTCAGAACTCTCACACTACGCGGCGCTAGTGTACACATGAACTTCCTTAATATGTTATGTCTCCAAAGCTTGTCCATATAAGATGTTGCTGTGCAATGTGAGAACAGGAACCGGAAAAGAGATGACGTGTAGAGGCCAGAAATCGATGTCAGATGCCATTTTGGAATCCAAGATGGCGGCCATCGGTTCAAGAAAAACTGTCAAATACCCTATAATACGGGTATTTCCAGAGAGGGAACGACGTGTTCATATATATAGCAACAATCCTCACAAATTTTAACAGCTATTGGAAGTTTTCTTCAAGATCAATATTTCATCAAACATCTTCACAAAACATCCCAAATAACAATTAGGGTTTTATGAGGGTTCTGAAGACCATGATTAAGACTAGTAGAATAAGTACACTGAATAAAAGATGAAAATTAAATTAAAAATATCTAGGGTAAATTATGGCTTCGGCACCCATTGACTGTTTTCGGCAACCGAAATTGAAACGTTAATTGGCGATGGCGGCCATCGGTTCAAGAAAAACTGTCAAATACCCTATAATACGGGTATTTCCAGAGAGGGAACGACGTGTAGAGGCCAGAAATCGATGCCAGACGCCATTTTGGAATCCAAGATGGCGAC
The DNA here is from genome assembly GCF_037179485.1 of Ochlerotatus camptorhynchus. Lineage (NCBI taxonomy): Eukaryota > Metazoa > Arthropoda > Insecta > Diptera > Culicidae > Ochlerotatus > Ochlerotatus camptorhynchus. The sequence continues at coordinate 155,272 of NW_027040884.1, forward strand.
CATCCGGTCTTGCATTTTTGCATTCCGTTCAACATTGTTGTCCTATGTGCAGAAACTTTCGACCTCGAATTTAGTTTTAACTCGATT